>NC_056470.1:8815831-9010583 GCF_008729295.1 Plectropomus leopardus | reverse complement strand
GTGAAGATGTTTTTTTGGTATAGAGGTATTTTCAGGATGTATAGAGAAGTATTTTCAGGACGTACTGATGATGTCTTTTCTGTACGTCATATAGATGTCTTTTCTGTACGTCAGAATTCTCCTCTGGACCTAATATACATGGCCTTTCCGGACGACATACAGATTTCTTTTCTGTATGTCATATACATGTCATTTCTGTGTGTCAAATAGATGTCTTTTCTGGATGCCATATACATGTCTTTTTGGGACAATTTACATATTATGTTTGTAGTTGGCAACTGCTATTACATTTGTGGGAAACTTCTATTTGTTTTTACATTTGTTGGATTATTACATTAAAGGTGCAGATCTGTATAACATGTGGTTTATTATTGTTGTGGGCTGTAATTACATTTGTGGGTGTTACAAATCCTATGTACTTTATTTGAGTATCTCCATTTTCTGCGACTGTATGCTGCCCTACTACAATTTGGACAGAAACATTACTCCATTAATATGATGCCTGTAGCTAATACTTGCTTTGAACATAAACATTTAAATCGATCAAACTATTAAATACGTTGCATTATTATCGATCAAATTATATAAATATTTTACTGTATGATGAGTACTCTAGCTGTACTTGACTTATTTTGTTACGCAATATTCTCACTTTGAAATATTACAACTCTTAGCGGGTCTCAATATTTTGTCTACCACTGATGTCACGTCCAAGGTGTAGATTTAGGAGGAGGACATGTCCGCCACAATATTTAGAATATGTGTATATGTCTCTCCCAATAATAATAACATGGAAGTGGCATCAGACTTTTATTTTGGCCAAATATAAGACATTAACACCATAAAATGATGCAGAAAGGCACAACCAAACCAAAAGGAATTCAATTAAGTGGTTGATGCTCAAAATACTCTTTTATTCTCCTATAACTGTATTCTGATCCGTTCTCTTCTCTTTTCTCCACAGATTCGTCCATCACCCAGAGATCTCAGCCAGCTGTCTGTGTCTTTCTCCTGTTTACTTTGTGATAACCATGTTTGTCAAAACCTGCACACCACCTATCTGTATCAATTCAAACAATACAGAAACCTTGGGATCGTTTCATCTCCAGTCCTTAAAATTGAGGAAAAATGTTAATCAATTTTAATATCAAAGTTGTTTTATTTGTCTCAGTCCTGTCCAGTTGTTCTACATCCAGATCCTGCTGAGCGTCTCTCCTCGTGTTTGTGTCTCAGCCCTGCCCTCTGCTGACTCATCTCTATGGTAACAGCATGTTCCCCTGGTGATTTAATCAGGGCCTTATGGGAGGTGAAGTGCATTATTTTTCCAACGTCCTTAACCTCTTGATTAAACAGTCGCCAAGGCAACAGTTGTCTTAACACCACCAAGCATAATCTATTGTTTCTTTGTATTACTGAATGAATGAGAGGTCAAGTTTGATTGATCTTATCTTAACCCTCTAAATAAACAGAAATCCAGCTGAACCAGTATTGTGTTGATGCTGCTGATGTAGTACTACTGTCGGAGGTTAATGGAGTTGAGATGTTTGGGTATTTTACCTTCCTGCTGGGCAAAGAAAGCCTCCCTCTCTTCCCTCACATCCATGCGGAAGGTAGCAGGAATAAACTCTTCCATTTTCAGCCTCCTGTGAAGAACAACACAAGATCAAGCTGTCAGCTGTTTGAACTTGCCTGTGTCACACACTGAAAATTGAAACTGCCGGAGAAAATAACATTTTGTATTCTAAAAATGAACATCCTAGATTCCTGATGCCCAATCTGTGGTTGTACATGTGTAATTGCGTACCTTTCAGACAAAAATATTTTTCTATGTTATATTAAACTACAGTATGAGAACTAATTTGAGTTTGATTACCCAATGCATTAGTCATCATGTTTGCGATTAATGTTTGCGTTGTCCTTGAGTGGTACAACATTTTTACTGTTAATGTAGATCAATTTTAAATCCCAGTCATAATGTTCACCGTGAGAAACTGACATCGAGCAGATTTTATATCTATGAAAACAGCTTTTCCATAAGAATGAAAGAACAAACACAATCAGGAATCAAAATCAATTATTTGGGAAATTCCAAAAAGTAACATGTTGTAAATGAATTGAAACAGTATTTAATTTCTACCAGTATGGTCCATTATATGTATTGCATATTTATCTAACATGAAAATAAATTTTTCAGCTTTTTTTTAACCAAAGGATAAGAATTTCTATAGGAAATTTTTGTAGGAAATCATAGATAAGTCAAACTTCAAATATTTATAATCACATAAACATAACAGGTATTTCAATAACTTGCTGTAGAGGGCTAATCAACTATTTTAAGTGATGCCTGCTTGCACAGTGTGAGAAAACTGTTAACAGTACATTAAATCCAATGTCTGGAACATTACTTGTCATTGGAATACTGTATAAATTAGCTATATGTATGTACTGCATGTATATAAATAAACATACAGTCTATACACAAATGCTTTGTGCTATTTGTTATGTGTGTGTATTATATCTATCCTGGACATTCAGTGCCTGTATCAGAAAAAAGGTATAAAAAGCTTTTATATTATTTTATCTTATTTGTATTTTTGCTATGTTTTTATCTTGTTTTATTATTTGTCACTCATTCTTTTTTCCCCTTTCCCTTTTTCCTTACTACTGTATTCTGAAGTTTTCTTCCCCTTTTTTACATTCAGTGCATCCTTGAAGCCTTACAAACATGTTAAATGCATATTCTTCCTAAAATATTTCAATATACATAGTACTTTGTATACCCCATCCCGTAAAAGGACAGCCTTTATATTCAAGATTTATTCATCTTTACCAGACATTTCATATTTTGATTAAAAGAATCATAATGCAAGAGGTACTCATTTACTGTCAATCATTAACCACTGAAATAGTCTACATAAATGACATAAATAATGCTCAATACCACACTTGTGTGATTCAGGTTGAAGGTCTGATTTCAGATTATGCCATTAGACCGTGTTTATTAAATAGTATCAGGCTGATATGTCTTTCAATCAGTATTTACAGAGCTGGGCCTCTATTGAACCTCCATGTTGGCACCAGATTGTTGCTAAGAGATTTGAGACACAACTATAAATCCTGTAAAGGATATAGCTGTTATAGCTGTCTGCTTTTAACACACAAAACCTCAGTCCTCTGCCATGGTTGACTTTGCTGCTGACTCGCTCGTACTCCCGCAGACTGCTGAGGAGGCCGATCTTCGTCGTGAGCACCTTGTTGTTGGGAATCTGGTACACCAGCTGGTCACCTGGGAAAAACCAGCACATGAGGATTTTAGGTTTTCTCTCTGTGATTGGATGGCAAAAAAAAACTAATGAAAGAAAAATGAGGACCAAAATGAAACAAGAAATTAAACATTGATTATGTTTTCTAAGATACAGATTTCAGATTTTCCTTCATTTTCTATGGCATTTTCCTAGGACAGGAACCATTGTGGTACATTGTTACAGACTAAAGTAGAATACAGTGCCCAGATTATGTCTTGTGATTAATGAAGTACTGGACCTTCTTTGAAGTTACAGTAGTTGGCTGGTGATTTGGTCTCACACCACTTGAGTTTGAAATCCTCCCTGTGCTTGTTGTAAATCCTCTTCCATCCTCTGCCCTCACAGTAACCGCTCACTCTAAAGGAAAAGTCCCAAAGGAAATCAGTCACACTGCTGCTCTAATGACACAACAATCAGTGGTCACATGCCCTTTTTGCCGGAGGATCCATTCAAACAGTGGATGCCGCGGTGGAAGCCAACACATCAGTGGACTGAATGGAGATTATGTATTCAGTAAAATCATGTGGCTAATAAAATGCTTTTGTAGTTGGAAAAAGTCATCTCAAGAAGATCCAAACAGAAGCAGAAGCATTTTCCCTTTTTACTACTTTTTATTTGTCCTGTAAAATATGTATTTTTGATTGATTCCTGATCCCTTTAAGCTTCCTATCTATCAATTAGAAAAATTAACTCCAGATATGATCACATCTTTTTAAAAACCCAAAATCCAAAATATATTTTATACTTTTCATGTCCTTTATTTTATATTTCTCTACTTACATTTCAGCCCCATTGGCTCCTCCAAAGAAGTAGAAAGGTCCAGGCCCCCGGGGCTCCTCTACCTGCCGCTGCATGTCCCTGACTGGGTACGCGCAGGTCGACAAGCCCCTGGGGAAAGAGTTCCGGAGGTATCGCTCCACCGGGCCAGCACCTGATACTTTCACATGCACAAACACACAGAAATCACGAACACATTTGCTTTATCACTGTGTACATGTAAATTATGTTGATGAACTGTATTTTGTTATACTGCAGTAAAGGCTCAGCATATGAAAAGAATAAATTATATCACACTTGACTATCCACTCTTCCCTACACACACCTGACCCTCTCTTCAGGCTTTCCTGGTTGACAGTCATGTGGGAAAACCTCTTTCTCTTCTTTCGAGTCTGCGTCTCCTCCCTCTGGACCTGCTCCAGTCCACCTTCTGATGTCACTTCCTGCATGCCACTATGGTCAGGTGATGAAGGCCATGGCTCCTCCTGTCTCTGGCCTGCCGAAGGCTGGTTGTCCTCACAGGGAACCACCACTTCCTCCTTCTCCACTTCTTCCCCTTGTTGCTTCTCCTGTCCAGTCTCCTCTGCCTTGCCGTTGCCGCAGGGCTCCACCCAGCACGCAGATGACATGACCTTGTGCTGCTGCAGATCGCTCATGATGGCTACAGACATTCCAACATGGGAGGACGGGTGGACTCGTTATTTGGTTTGCAGTGACACTGGAGTCAGAAATGGAGACTAGGATTTTTTTTTTTTTTTTTTTTCCTTTTTTCTTTTTTCTTTTTTTTGAGTCAGAGTACACAGATAATTTGGTGGGGTTTAAAGGAAAACATACTATACATATGATATCATTTTCATAATCAGTGCTGACACTGTAACACTAGGGATGGCTTTGTTAGTCTGTTGATCAGTCGGTCCGCCACTTTTGCTCAGACTAAAGAATGTCAACAACTATTGGATGGATTGCCATGAAATGTCTTACAGGCATTCATGGTCCCTGCAAGATGAATCTTAATTACTTTCATGATCCCCTGATTTTCCTCTTGTGCCAGTGTTTCCACCTATCTAGTGAAATATCTCAATGTGTAGTAGATAATATAGCACAATATCTAGCACCACCATCGGATCAAAATTTCTCAAATGTTCACAAAGAAATGTCTGCAGAACTGGGCCAATTAGCAGATGTTAGTATGCAAAGACATTAAATGTACCTGCTAAACATCATTTTTAGCATGTAAGCATGGTGCCACACACAGTGTAGACACATGTTGATTATTGGAATTCTAAGCATCATATGGAATACATTATTTCTGCAACTCTAGCAAGGCCTAGGTATCAATCAAGCTGTCAATCCATTCTTTCTTACAGTGAAAAAGATATGTTGACTGATGGCTCGAGTGCTGTGGAAATGTGCAGATGAATGTAGAGAAATTTGCTAATGATTATTGAGACCCTATTACCTTTTGTCTAACACCCCCAGTTCAACCTTTGCACTTGACAATCCCTTTGGCCACTAGTTTTAGTTCCCAGATGTGTTCCCTTTCCTCTCGCAATACCATCAGACTGAAACGTAGAAATCTTGCACAATCAAAAAATAAAACTGCTGTAAAATTTCCTACTTCATGGTGCCATTTCAATTTAATGACCTTTCCTCTAGCTTGCACTTCTTAGCAGCTTGAGACTTTAGCCTTGTTTTTGAAGTGTGAAGAAAATGCACATCTCGAAACAAATGAAGCATTTTCTATTGGAGGACAGAAGCCAAACTATGACTTTCAGCTATATTTAGAAGCAAAAGGGGGGTTACCTGCAACTCCAGCGTCAGACACAAGGACAGCCAGACTCCATGAAAACCTACTCAGCCTGTTCTTCTCCTGCCATGTGCGCTCAACCTTGTAGTCCAACGGCAAAGCCCAGACAAACAGCAAACCCACAGACTGAAGCACAGGCTAGACAGAGGTGAATTTACAAGGTCTGTCAGCAGTTCAGCCCACTGACATTAGCCATAGTCTGTCACACTGCAAGTAAGAAAAGCCACTAAATCAATGTAAACAATCACCGGTTACTCGGGTAATGGGACCCTTAGCAACAGTTGCCGCTCGTAGATTGAATCTTACAACAGCAGCAGCTCAAGACAAACTTAAGATTATGTATCCCACACCTACCCCACGTCTAAGTTTAACTTCATTCAATATTAATTGCCTGTAAGCCTCTGTTGTGTGAGCCCTATGGTAACTTGAGAGCAGACTGTCAATCAAAATGGATTTGCCAGTTTTCAGGGGTATTATTTCCTGACACAGAAGAGAAGAAGTAAAAGAAGATATCCACCTTACATTTCATACTGGTTGTTTCTTATGTTGCCTCATATTTGAAGTTCCATTTTCACACCAACACAGAAGCCTGAACAGTTATTAATCTATGCAAACTAGAAAAGTTATGTTCTCTTTCAGATTTGGTTGGAAAAATGTAGCAGGGGGTAATAATTATTTGAAAAAATGAATGGATTGTTCAGCCCATTTTCATTCCGTACTCTTACAATACTGTCGCTTTGATCGTTCTTTTGGCATAAGTTTGCAGCGTCATAGGTAGAAACGCTGCTGGTAACGACTTGATATAAGGAGCGAAAGGGCACTTATAGGGCAGGTGGGAGGGGTAGTGGATGGATCTAACAAACACTGGACTTTCATGCAGGGGTCTGGTGTTTGCTTCCCGTCTAAATGTGACGGGGTTTTTTCTACACTTTACCATGTGCCTCCTTTCCCTAATCCTAATCATCCATGTCCTAGCTGCCTAATCATAACCTCCTGTGTTGACGTTCCAGCGTTGGTTGCCATGTCCTTATGTTGTCTAATTATAACCATCCGTCCAACCAGCCATGTGCATTTGTTGACATAATGGAAGTGCCATCCTGGAACATAAACAGCAGATGCAGAGGGATACCTGAAATGTAATCAATGCACACAGAAGATGCCAAGTGGCAAAATGTGACAAACTGCGGTAACAACGATTTAGGATAAGAAAGTTTTGGATTATGAATACAATTACAAGTAGATCTCAAGATAAGTTCTACCTTCTAACCTTTAATATACAAAATAAGTTGAGCTGTGAACATATTCTCACATCCAACTTGTTACATATTGCTGCATGTTCTGTTGACTGTTGACATAGTTATATCGCGCTAGGTACCCTGGGTGTTGTATTGCTGACGTTCTGGGCTGCTATGTCAATTTGTCCTTTAAATGTATTGGGTCTTCTCAAAATACACCTCCATGTTCACAGGAAATGTACAGTTTCTGCTTGTAAGATGGATGCAGTGTAATTTTTTTTTTAAAAAAAACAGAACATTAAGAAAACGTCTTTTATTTACATTTATTTCCTCATGCAACAAACACGTGATTAGGTTTACACAAGAAAAGCACATGATTAGGTTTATGCAACAAAAGCACATGGTTACATTAAGAAAAAATCTCTAAATTCGGCTTGACATTTATACGGTAAGTAAACACCAGGCTCCCAGTTGAAGGTGCAGTGTTTGTTGGATCCATCCATTGCCATTCCCGCCAGCACAATAGAGACTTTCGAGCTCCTATTTTGTTGTTGAATGGTGGCATTTAAAATCGCCTCCAATGGATAGCTTTTTTGTCCGTGTTTGACTGATCAAGCAGGGGTATTTAAAGACTAAGGAATGAGACAAGGTTGAAGCTGTAACTTAACTTGAACATTGATGAAACCGAAAGCCTCCAGACATTATTTTATATATTTTATTTACTTCACTGTAAAATCTGACAAGTTGACCTTACATAAAATAGTCTTGGAGCCCCACTGCACGAAAAAGGAAAATAAATATAATAATTATTAAGTTTAAGAAACCTAGCTGTATTTACTTAATTTTGTGAAGTTGCTGCAACTTGAAATTGACAAGTGAAATTAACTTGTTCTAAGTTTTAGTATCTTAAGTAAACCATGTTCATCTGACTTAACTTGGTCATGACAAGGAGGATTTTGCCAATGATGAAGTGAGGAGATCTGAAGTTCTGTTTTGGTAAAATGCTTCAGAATATACAAATATGATTGACTAGTATGCAACCAGCAGAATACAGATATATAGCACAATATACTTGGTTTACTAAAGTTGCTAAAACTTAGAAAGATTGATTTAATTAAACTTTTCATGTTTAAGTTGCAACAACTTCCCAAAATTAAGTGACTATAACAAAATGAATGAGTAAATTTTACTATTTCATTCACATAAAGTAAATCTAAATAATGATTAGCAGATATATTACTTTTAACAGATATATTATATTTTACTATTACATTTTTAAGTAGAATTAAGTAAAATCAGCTTGTCAGATTTTACATTGTGTGAGCACCAAAGCATTTTTAACATTAATTCATCCATCTGAGTAATTTTTGAAATAATTATTTTTAATTGCAGTCATTAGCATAAATCATATTGTCTAGAGCCATATCCAGTGGCAGGTATGCAGTTGAGCAACATAGTGTTTGTCTGCTCACATGGCAAATCCACTTATCACCTTTCGGTCTCAGTGATTTGACTCAGGAGGAAACACCCAGGCCGAGCCATGGTTGACAATTATGCATAATCTCCTCTCTTCCTCCCAACAGTCTGATAATTGACAGGGGCGGGTGCATCTTAGACCCAGCATCCATGCAACCATATAATTATACACACAGTAGGGTAACCAGGAGTGACGCATACACTTAACACCTGTAGTCTGAGCGCACATTTAGAGTGTATTAAGACAATTTAGAATGTGTTTAAAGCAGGTCAGTCAAACTCTACAGTTATAAAAGATGGGGAAATGGTGTTTATGTCCTGAGGCATTGAACTGGTACAACCACAAACAGTCAGATTTTAACTTTCGCAATCCCCAAAAAAAAAAAAAACTATGAACAACATGGTTCATAATAAAGTTATGCAAACTGTACGTGACATCACACCCCACAGTATGCTGTTACACATTTCACGCATGACTACATTTACTAGAAGGAAGCAGCAGACAGCAGACAGTCAGTGAAGTCATTTACACACACTGGCAGCGATAAGAGAGAGCTTCTCGGCAGTGATGCCAGTGCAGCCACAGCACCCCAGTTATTAGAAACGGGCCTCCCATATTCCTGTTTAACCGAGCTTTGTGTGGAGCCAGTGTCAGCCACACCTTGATAAAGAGCCGCCATCTGATAGACACACTGTGCAAAGTGTTGCGTAGGTGGACAAAGAGAACGGGCTTGTTTTACAGCCTTGTCGACCTCGTGGTTCACCATCTGCCAAGAGGCTGTGTGCGTGTGTGAGAATAATGTGTGTATGCTTGTGTATTTTAGGTTGCTATCTGTACGTTTGAGGATCAAACAAAGGTTTGAATGTTTGAATGAATGTTCCCTTTTTTGTGTGACGTATTTCACAATTAAAATGTTAATTAATAACTTGCTTTTTGGATTTGATCTCGGCCAAAGTGTGACACTTTTTAACCCTTTGAAAACTGTAGCTGCATCACTTTTCTTTTGCTGCTTTCAGACACCTTTCACAAGAATTTAAACCTAATTTGTGCAACCTTTTTTTAAATTTTATTTACTGATTTATTTATTTCCACATTTATAAATTTACAATTTTTTAGTTATGTGGTAATTTCTTCTTTTGTTGCTTATTGCTTTCTCCCCATGTTTTTGAAAGAAATCAAGCCAAGGTTTTTAAGGGGTTAAATTAACTTTCCTTTTGTTTTCTTTGAGTTTCTGCAGGTGGTGCTCTTCTCATTGTCTGTTCATCCAAGACAACTACTACTGCTCATTCTAAGAGGCCAATTCTTTTCCTATATACTCTAAACAAACCGCACACAAAATGCTGACACACAAAATAAATGGCATAGCACAGTATATTGATCCTCCAAATCCCAATTCCCAAGACAATTGGGAAAAAATATATGTAAGAATTTACACAAACAGGGTAATGTGTTCTATCAGAAACAAAATATACATACTGAGTTACATGAAAATGTTATTAATAAAAACGAATATATCATTAGACAAGAAGTACGTGTGTATGTGCCTGTCTGTCTCAGGGCGGTTACTCCATAGTGTTCGGCTTTGGAGACTCGCCCATTCCCATGTCATCTCAACTGCCTCCCTGCACCAGGAAGTGCTCAGCAATTACAGGGATGCAGCCTGCAGCAATGGTGTCCCTACACAACCTATTATTTGGAGGGATTCTCCTTGTCAAGGTGTTATAGTGGAAGGAACGGAGTTAAGTTTCGATGTAAAGAAAGGCTCGTCTCAATAGGGTCTCTCTCTCGCCCGCTATTCATGATTTTCCTTACAGAATTACACTGGGAAAGCAGAGGGGGCTGTTGCAGTTGGGGGCGACATTTTGTTCCCAGGGTCTGTACTCACTCACTCCCACTGGTGACAAATGCAAGATGGAGACACAAAGACATCGGATTTCACCGAGACTGGCTTTAACATGGGAACATGTAAATCCCATACGCAAATTTCTGTAACCAGATAAACAGTTGTTTAGGGTCAGATATGAAAAGAGAACAGTATTATTTTAACCCTGCTGTAATTATACATGAAAATCACTTCCAAGTTGCTTAACATTGTGGAAAAAAATTGTTTTATGTGATATACATAATGTAAAAATAATCTAAATAAAGACTGTACTCCATGAAGCATTGGTATTTCGCACTTTCATCACTGGGTGATGATTGTGGAGAAAAGCTGCCTTAGTTCCACCCAGCTGAGCCTCTGCGGTTACTCTGGGAGACATGTACGTGATGCGTACAGATGGCAGCCTCCTGGATTAAAATCATTCTGTTTGTTGGTTACACCCTCTACAGTTATGAAAAGACACATGAGGAATACCACCTGATTCTGAAGTGGAAAATGACTCATCAATAGTACACTTACGCAAGAGCACAACAGAAAAGAGAGAGTTGCCCCAGGATTGCAAAGCCTTAAAATAAACCAACCAAGGAAGAAGCGCTTGGTGCAACAAGTGCTGGGGCCCCTACACCAGTCAGTACTTCAGAAATCAGTCAAGTCGGTCAGGTGAAATTCTTAACATATCAGTACAGAGTTGGAGAGGAATCAATATCAGTGACACAAATAGTCCACCCTTATCAGTTCACCCATCATTCATCATGAGCACGCCTTCGTTCATTCCCATGCATTCACTCTCTGTTTAACTACCAATCAGAGCCACGCAGTGACATTTCCGTGCTTATGTGTCTGAGTGTAACAGAGTATCTGAGGTGAATCCATTCAGCTGCTGTGGAAATTTACCAGCACATAACTCTGCAGACAGACCTGTTTAAGATGACATTAGGAGCATATTAGAAATATACTGCTGAGAGTGCAAATGCCTCACATGTTCCTGTGTTTGTTTGTGTACATTAGCGGAGCTTTAGTATATCACCCTGCCAGTCTTTATATCTAATAATAACACAAAACTAATGCACCAAATTTGCCAGAGGACTAAAGTCAAACTATATTTGGCAAGACATGTCTAATCAAGTGGTTTAGCATTTTCCATTATTCCAGTGCTACCAGTTAAATGTAAAGTAAAGCAATTTATAGCTTAAGTAGACAAGTTAACTACATGTTACAGGGTCAAAAAAATTGAAATTGAAATTGAAATTTAACCAGAATAATTTCTGTGTGTGTGAAAATGAAACGTAAAACTTACTAACTGCCAACAACTTTGTTACATGAGTTATACAACCCAGATTATGGGACTAGCTGTCCCCTCAGCCATCCCAACACATTCTTCTCGTCACAAATTGCAGTGGACGTCTGCGCCCTAGGTATCCTTCTGTGTTTGCTGTTTACATTCTGAGATGCCACTGCTACTGTAACGTCAACACAAGCACGTGGTGGGAGTACGCTACACATGGTTATGTTAAGGCAACACCGGGATGAAAACAAACACACATGCTGGATGTGTTGTGTTGGATGGTAGATGCTACGTTTAGGGAACAAAGTCACAGATGGTTAGTATATGGGGAAGGAGGCAGATTGTAAGGTGTAGAAGAAGAAAAAAGCATCATATTTAGACAGGAAGCAAACACTGGACTCCTGCATGGAAGTCTGTGGTTTGTTGGATTCATCCAGTGCCACTACCAACCATCCTACAGGAACTTTGCAGTCCTTATATTACATGCTGTGTTTCAACCTGATGCTGTCCTGCCATTTTTTACGCTGACACAACAGGTTCCATCCAGTCACATTCTCAAGTGACGCAGCAGGTGCCGTCTGGCCATCCCCTGACATATAATAGCACCATGACAGGTTCTTGCTGTGCTTCAAGAGTATTAGTAAGTATTTTTTACTTAGGTATTAGTAAAGGGGGCTGCACTGTGTCTACCCACTGCTCATAAAAAGTCAGAATGAGAAGAATACAATGGAAAACAAATATCAGTGGGATGAATAAACCTGCAAAGCTTCAGCCCTAACTTCACCTCCACTCCTCTATGACTGACTGTTAAAGGAGCTCCCTGCATGTGACAGCTCCTCAGATGTACTGTTCGTCAGCACTGTGGGTATATCACAGCCGTTTAGCTTCTGCTGTGCTCCTGTTCCACCCCATGTGGCAAGCCCAGTAAAGTGAATCTCCTCATCCACAACTGGTAGCAGTGCAGGAATCTGGTCCGGCTGCACTAAGCATGCACAGACCAGTGCAGGAATCCTCTACAGGCTCTCTGCCAGTCAGGAATGTGATTCAGTGGTGTGACGTCACCAAGGGGGGAAGTAACTAATAACAGTCCTTGTTACTGCACAGTAAAGTGCTTATTTTAAATTTGTGTTTAAACTTCAGTGTCTTTCTCTGCTGCAGAGTAAAATCGCATGCATCACAAAGTAAACAACAACCTGAGAACCAACCCAGACCCAGGGTTGAGAGGTTACTTTTAGGGTAATTAATTTATGGATAGTCAAAATAAAAGAAATGTTTGAAATAACAATTTGCAATGATTCTAGTTGATAGTTGATTCTGTTGCCAGGTTCATCCTGGCAACAGTCAATGCTTATACCAATAGTGCAATTTCTCGAGTGCAATTATCTCCATCTGTAATTGTTGTACATATTTTCTATATATATATATATATATATATATATATATATATATATATATATATATACATATATATATATATATATATATATATATATATATATGACACCTTGTTTTTTATTATATATATTTGGAAATTTTTTTTTTACTATTGTATTGGTCTTTTGCTGCTTATACTGTACCTCATAGCTGCTGTAACATTGCGAATTTCCCCACTGCCGGACTAATAAAGGATCATCTTATCTTATGTTATCTAGTTATCTAATGCTAGTTAAGTACAATAAGCCATCTAGTTAGTGATACCTACCAGCCAGTGTTCGTAGGATCACTGATGAATAAACCTTTTTGTTTGTTTGTTTGTTTGTTTTTAGTTTTGCTTATTTTACTGTTTTAATCATATTATCATTAAATTCATACATTTCAGAGTTGTTTAAATTTAATTTATACTAATTCTGTTTTTTACTTTACTTTTTTTTTTTTTTAATCTTTTTTTTTCTTAACTTTTTATTATTAGTCTATAGTTTGGTGCTTTTTTTCACATGGAGACATCACCTATGTTCAAGATGGCTGCCCACCTGGTGTTTGTGGCCCAATAACATACATCTTTAACCGGTACTGGAAAAATACTAAAATGTAAAACTCACTTATGTCCTTTTCAATGCATGAATTTTCACTTGTTATAGAAGGGAAATCACAGGTGCTACTACTAGTGTTAATGATGGCTTGTTATAATCAAGTATCCTAGCGGGCCATCACAGCGTGACAGCACAACAACAAAACTATCCTGTTACTAAATGCTTTTTGGGTTTTTGTCTTTTAGGGTTTTTTTGTTTTTTTTTTTTTTCAATGGTGACGTGAAAATATCTTTGGTGGAAAAGGTCTTGTAAACACATTATACACATTATAGAGGCCTACATACAGAATAATTAATCAAAATAATGTTTCTCCGCAATGTGGTTTCCCTTAAATAGTTGCTATTGTGTGTCTTTTTTATCACAGTACTGCAAAAGTTTGCTGTGAAATGCTAGAGATTAATGATTAAGTAGGCCTTTGTCCTTCTCTCAGGATTTGGATTTTTATTGGTATAGGCTGTTACAGAAAACCATTTCAATCACCTGGAAATCTTGATGGTTTAAAGACAAGTGGAAACTTAGGAGAAAGACACAATCTGTTACAACTTAAGGTAGATATCAAACTTAAAATTTTCTTTAGTCCATTTTCCCCACATAGCTAACAACATGTAGAGTTTGTTTGTCATTTGATGGCCTACTAGCATGAAACAATGCTAATAGGCTATAATGTTTGGTGTAGCTAAAGAACAGATTGCTGGATTTTACTGAACACATTTCCCATAAAGTGCTTGACAAATCAAAAGAAATCACAACAACATGGAGTACAATACATTTCATTACAAACTCTTTGTGAAAAGGGAAGAATGTGACTGAGCCTCCCCAGCGTGGGAGATCAATGAGGCCTGAGGCCGGTTATGTTAAACGGCTAAATGTTTTTGTGTTTGTGTTCCAACTGATAAAATCAGAGCTGCGTTTAACTGGCAAACTGAACCTCTGAGCTAACAGGCCTAATTAAACACCATACTATTGGCTGTGTGTGTGAGAGAGAGAAGGAGATATGGGGAAAACAGTGCTAAAATATAAATAAAGCCTTCGACGGTTAATCTGTAAATGACCATATAGACTAAGCATATAGATTTCAGCAGGCAAAAGCAGCGTACTGTAAGTCACCTAGGACCTGGTGGTGAAAACACACCTTGTGCTTCTCAGTTTATCAAGCAGGCCTACTGTGTCCTGCCATAGACTGGGACACAATGAGGGCTTAGCTGATGGGGGGACCTCATGGGTAAATTGAGGCATTTAAAAAGAAGCTCTGTTCAGCAGTAACTTGATCCACACCTGACTGGGGCTCGGCATTCCGGTCTGGCCGAGGGAAGAGTTTACAATGACCAGAGGAACTGCTACAAAGGGCCAGCACAGCAGAGATCTGAATAAAATGTTTTCAAAAAATGGTTCTGAAGATGTACTTAAAATGAACAAATGACGAGAAAAACATTTTCAATTTCATCCCACTTTATTGACTCTTTTTCTTTTACATTTGATTAAAATCATATCACAGTACATACAGTTAACATTATGTACAGAGTGTGTCATAGATAATGAAGTCTTAAAAACTGTGTGCATTGTTCCACTGTACCTGGAAAAAAGCCAAGTCCCCAGAAGGAATTCAGTTATTGCGGTAAGAGGAAGAAAGCAGATCTTTCAACAGATAAAGTCAGCAGTTTCTTTAATTTTTTTTTTTTTTTATATATACATGGCATTCACATTAACATTCCTCATAGAAACTCATTTTCAGCAAAGCATTCATCAAGAAAACCTGAAATATCCTGGACTGCCGCTCATCGGAGAAACTTTGACTCAAGTCACGTGGAAGAAACCCCAAGAAATCAATCAATCTTCCAGTGCAAGGATCATAGTTCCATAGTCATCACCATTCAGCCCATCTGTCAAAGCTATAAATATGATGATGTGCAACTGCCCTTTGTCAATAATACACTGCATGCCAGATGCACGAGAGCGAGAGAGGGGGGAGTAAGAGAGCAGAAGGTAATGCCATTTAATGGACGGCATTACCAGACAGTATTAGACACCAATAATTACATCTAACCATGTCTGGTAAGACGCCTATCAACAGGCCTGGAAGGATGACCTCTGAGCTTTCACCTGTGCAAAGAGGAAGAGCAAAGCTGGAGGGAACAGAGCAGTGCAGCAGAAAACGGGCTGAAAAGAGCAGTTCTTTTTGTTGCAATTACAGATTTTACACATTCATTCATACAATTAAATCAGTCAAGCATGCAGAGAAAAGAATAGAGAAAATGGACCGAGGCATGAAGCAAAAGTAAGCTCGGTAAATTTTTTTCTGTTCCAGTGGGTTTTTTTTTTTACATGAATACACAAATATGTGACGCCAACACAAAGGAAAGGGACAACCTGAGAGAGAAAGAAGGAAAAAAAAAAGCTATTTCATGTTTCTGTGGCTTGGATAATGGAGCTGGGTGGGCAAATAAAGGTGCGGCTCAATATTTGCGGGGTAATTCTCCCTCCTTAAACAAACACTAGGTCTCTGCTTGCTCCATGTCTATTATTTGCCTGTTTCTCAAGTCTGTTTGAAAGCTTTACCCATTAAACTCACATTGAATTTCTGACACTGATGAGAACTGTCTTTAGTTCGGTAAAAAAGTTTATAATCATAATTTGTTGTAGAGTCTTCATTTCGTTTTGGTTGTCTTTTTGTGGATAAAAACTGGGAGGAGGCCATATCGTCTGCTGCTCTGTTTTCTAGCATTAAAGCACTCTCAGGTGAGCTCGTGTCAGTTTCAGGATGTGCCACGCAGGTAAGGCTAGTCGAACCAATCACTGCTACACAGCACAAAGACCAATGCTGTTCAGGGGAGGGAACAGGGAAATAGGGCCCTGCAGGACCGGTGGAACCGTCAACCAACTGCTATTCTTTAACTTGGGTGGGGTGGGTTTGCCATAAAAGTAAAAAAAAAAAAAGGACAGGGAAGTTGGTAAAGAAGTTAAAAAAAGAAACATAAAAGCTGACCTTTAGAGCCATTACTGCATAAAAGACCTCCTCTTTTTCATTTCTCCTTCAACAATCTCAAGCTGTTTTCAAAATAAAAGGCTCAGACATGAATGAAAAGGTATATTTACTCAAACTAATGCCTTGTCTGACATCATCTGTGACCTTTTTTTTTTCGTGACTGACATACATGCAGCCTTAGGCATCTGCAAAGACCGGTGTCTGGCAAACAAAAGTAAGCTTTCTCAGTAAGTTTCCTTCAGAGTAAGATACCAAACAAATATTTAGCCACCCCAGAACACAGAGCCAACCCTGGTTATTTACCCTTTAACATCTAACGAGTCTTACAACAGTCATTCTCATTTTCTGGGGGTTGATGAGCAACTATCACCGAAGACCACAGAGTCCCCCGGGAAACATCGTTACCAGACAGTGTTAGAACAACATTAGTAGTACAATCCAGCACTGTCAGGTAAGATGGATCCTGAGAGCCATTTCTGCTGCTGCTTGAGCTGATCGAGGGCCCGGGCCCAGAGCACGTTGATGCTAATGTTGCTAAAGCTGCTTGCAGTCCGCAGATGACTATCATCATCATTACCAGGCAGTATTAGAGAAAGTGATGATATCCAATGCTGCCTCGTAAGATGGAGATAATCACCTCAACATCTCACTACTACACTGATACAGGGTTTGTGATATCTTTAGTTATTGTGAGATCAGTGCCAGTTATTAAAGGTTAATGAATGAATAAATTAAGTAGTTAACAGTAATACCTTTGTTTAAAAGAAAAAGGGGAACTTAACCTTAAATTATTGAAGTAAATATATATATATATGTGTAAGCGCAAAATAAGTAAGTATATGACACAAAATATAGCCTAAAATGTCTAGTTGGAACTAAAGCTGAGACATGCATAACCCAAAAATAGCATTGTAAATAGGAGTCGGGAAGTCCATATTTGGCGAGAGCACCTCCATAGTATAACTCCTAAAGCCTTATTATGGTTGTGTGGGCTTTAACTCGCTGTCACAGAAGACTGGGCCACAGTAGTTGTTAATGATTGCCCAAACCTGTTCCGACTAGTCTAAATCTATGGCACGGCAAGGTTGGGAGGCCTGCTTTTCACACAATACATAGCGGTTACTAATTTCAAACACTGCACTTCGCACACATTCACTTACAAAGTCAAAAGCACGTCAGCCTCGGGGAGCTGTTTCTGTTTCATCATAACCTGGCAGAATGTTTTTTTTTCTTTAACATTGCAACATACTCTTCCGTCTCTAATAAAGCCGCGTTGTCAAGTCTGTTTCAACAGATGTTTTATGGAATGGAAGAAAGGAAAAGCCAATTTTTTTTTTGTTCTGTTTTCCGTTGGTGGACCTCTCAGGCCGTTTGTCTTTGTGTTTGCTGAGTGATGAAAGGCTGATGGAATGCTGCTCGGCTCGACCTGAGTCAACGCCGTGTGTGCGGAAGGTCACTGAAACAGCCCTCGTTTACTGAATAACGTGGATCATTCACAGGTATACCGCATGAAATCCTCACACCTCATACTGACAATTTAAAGAACATCATTAGTCTTGAAATTAAACCAAAAAAAAAACATCTAAGTCCATAATTTAGAAATAAATAGTGACTGTACTTTATATGTTGTCACATTATACAACATACTTCTACTACATTGGAGAGTTCCCCTTTTTTTCAACAAAGATTTGATTGTAAGTAAATCAGCCCATTTTTTTTTTAAATCTTTTGCAAAGTGACTACATTTCTCTCAGAACAGAAGCCCAAATGAAAGGATGAGACATTATTGTGTTTAGAAAGAACAGGTTTCCAGTCATCCTGCAAGCAATGCAAAAGTAGAGCACGAGAGGGAGAGAGAGTGGGGGGGGGGGGGGGACGAGTATAAGGGAGGGGAAAAGTTCAGGGAAAGAAGGTGGAGAAGGAAAATGGAGAATGCACCTGTAACCTTACCGTCATGAAAGGTACCCCAAGGAAAGAATGTAACAAAACCAAAGGAAAGCCTTTGGAGGGAGGGGGCTGAAAAAAAAGAAAGAAAGAGAGAGAAAAAGATCTTGAATTTCCACCCCGCTGCCTGAGAACGCTGCGTCTTCCTCCCGGTCAGTCAGGCCCCCATGAAATGAGAAAGCCAAGCAGACCTGCTCTCCCAGACTCTATTTAGTTAATCATCACCATTATAAACCAGTGCTGCAGGCCCTCTGAGGAAGAAAAGAGCAAAAGAGAGAGAGAGAGAGAGAAAAAGAAAGAAAGAGTGAAAAAAAGATTAGCCCAGAAAATTCAGGGGGTAGAAACAAGCAGTCAAAATACCTGATCAGAGTTTCCTGTGTTACCTCTCCGAATATCTGACCAGCTACGTCCAGCAAACTTCAGTTTGTCAAAATGCTTCTTCTGCTGTTGCCTTGTGGTTAAAAACCGCTTTGCCCTGTTGTTGTACAAGGTGCAGTGGGAGTCTTAACTGCCTACGGCTGCCCACGCTTTCTGCCTGTTGGAAGTGAGGCGTGATCAGGTAACTCTGCCCTCTGTGCTGGAATGTGACTCCACTGTGAAGTCAACAGCCCGATAGGTAAACTGGCTGGCCCTTAATCAATAGTTGCTGTCTTTGTGAGAAAACAATGGCGGGGAAACCCAAAACCTTATTTAACTACGGAGCCTTATCTCAGCGCCACCTAATTGGGCCTTCAGACTACCGAGGGGGCGGCCTAGTAACCGTGATGTTTAAGGCCACGATCTGGTTATCATCCATGTGCTACTGCTGCTACCTGGCTGCATTTCTAAATATATAGTCAGTGATTTACATTTGTCGTTTTAGAGCTTGTAACTCCTCCTCCCTTAAGTTGAGTGTACTTTCACCTTCCTGCTTTGAATATTTCAAATGAGGCAGTAAAATATTCAACAAATTTGATTATCAAAAGGGACTTTTCCTTTTCTTCTCAGTTCTTTTTACATATCTTAATTTAGATTACCCCTACCTATTATTAACAGGTTACTTTTGCAAGTAGGTTGTGTTTATTTATATATATATATATATATATATATATATATATATATATATAGTATAAAAAGGATGTAGGAATATATATATTATTTTGTAGGGTTTTTTGTTAGATTATTATTTTTTAATTGCTTGTAGGAATATTTTTATGTAATTTTTATTATATTATGTATATTTTTTATTATTATTATTGTTATTATTATTATTATATTGTGATTTATTGCTTTATATTTATATGTATGAGTCATCTGATTTAATAACCATAGGTGACACTGTTTAAGTAAAAAAAAGTTCAATAAAATATTAATGAACAAAATAAGTATAAAAGTCAAATCTGTAAAAAAAAAAAATGTTTTTCATACTGCTATAAATAATTTGTCATCTCCCTGGAGGCACAAAATATAATATTACTATTATGTACATTATTGATTTAATGTTGCCCTGACCCTGACCCTGACCCTAACCCTAGCCTCCTGAGTATTCTAAAAACATTAGCACAGCATTAACTTTAAATTAAATGGCCCTGACTCACAATGCAGTGAGTCAGCTTAATCAAACTGCAGCTTTAACCTAACCTCTCACCCCCATGAGGTGATGAGGCCTGCTTCTATTTCAGACCGGTTATTTAAACATGACCAAACAACATAAAATCAGCCCACCGTTTCATCTGTCTTCCATATCAGTGAATCTGTCGAAACTCTAACTCTGTACTTCCCGCCCTGCTGCCTTGCTGCCATACACTGGCAGAGAGCAACCAGCACTCATGTGACTCGCAGCTATTCAGGTGCATGAAAGAAATGCACAAATGTTGCTCTTTCCAACCAATCACAACCCTCCACCTCGCGCTGCAGCCGCCGCTGTACAATATGCCGTCGACATTTTCCCTCCATTTTCCCCTCTCCTTCCCAGACTGCAACAGTCCTCATCCACTTAAAAACACCTTAAAAGCTAGAAAACTTCATAATATATGCCTTTTATCTAGCTGAAATGATCTGCTCTGATAAGTCCAGTGCTGCCATGTGTCCTAACCAAACCTCATGGTAAGGGAAATGGATGAGCAGACATTTTACGTCCAATACACAGCCACTTCCTATGACTTCCTTTTTTTTCATTTCAAAAGCAGATGAAACAAGCATTATTCTACCATATCTCTACCTTAAATCACCATAAAAGAAGCAAAAGCCAAAGAAAACTCTAGAGAGTATCTTAAAAGATTAGCTGAGGCTTTACAGTTCAACAGGTTGTAGAGAAAAGTTGCCAAATGAGTTGTAAACTCATTTA
This sequence comes from Plectropomus leopardus, assembly GCF_008729295.1. NCBI lineage: Eukaryota > Metazoa > Chordata > Actinopteri > Perciformes > Serranidae > Plectropomus > Plectropomus leopardus. The sequence goes on along the minus strand of NC_056470.1, from coordinate 8,989,532 downwards.
AGTTAACACTAAACAAACTAATCAGGTATAACTATTCGAATATTAATTTGTAAAGCAGTTTCATACCGTGGATGTGTCCTTGTAAAGCACATTTTAATGCTCTAAATGAAGGAGTCAGCCTCCGTCTTCATATCCTTTGACAAGTCTGGCAGTTTGCCTTTACCTGCCCCAACTGGTCTATCCAGTTTAGGAATGAGCGTTGGCTTCTATTGTTTCCTCCTCTTTCTCTCCGGTTAAAAGGAGCTGGAATTCGATACGCATTATTTTCGCTTCCCATCGAAACTACCTAGACCCTCCTATGTCGGCACACAATTGCGGAGGGCTTCGCATGATGACCTAATTTGTTTGCCGCACATTTCCTGATCTGAGCCCGCTGAACAAATGTCCCTTAAAGTTTTAACTCTACCGTCGCTGAGCAACAGGTTGTGACGACAGTTCAAGTCTTAAAGGTGGAAGACAAAGAAGAGATCACCTTTGTGAATTTACCCAGTCTTTCCCAGGTGTGGTCACCGAGCCAGAAACCCAAGACAAGAGGCATCATTGTGTGAGGGCTCTTGACGCCCCGTTGGCTAGTCTTCCTCTTTCCTGCTCTTGGTGAAGGACAGTCGACCTCTGGAGTGGCGGTTAGGAAGAGAAGAAGAAGAAGAAAAAAAAAAAAAAAAGAGCCGTCCCTTTCAGGTAGATGCAGCCGTAGAGTCGAAGGGAAGAGCCAAACCCCGGAACAAAACCAACCAGTTTGAAGCGCGTCAGCTCTCTTCCTGCTGCCCGAGTAGAACTTGTTTTTTTTTTTTCCAGGAGCTCTCGTCTGCGGTGTTAGGCGGTTAAGCTCCTCGAGGAGACAGAGGCTGAATTTGTAAAGGGCTTGGTTTACATGTAGCCTGACCCCCCCTCCTCCCCTTTTCCCCCACAGGTGTAATTTTCAGGTCGCAGCCAATCTCTTTAGCCTCTGGCGCCCACAGGTGTGTCCGCCATGCTGTCTTTAGCCAATGGTGATAGAGATGATGAACCCCCCCCCAACCCCCCCCCCCCCCCCCTCACCGGTTCGCTCCCCTCCGCCCTCCCCATCAGCCCCCAGGTGCCTTGTTGTGTGTTTTTTATGATGTCAGCTCAGGCTTCTGTGGGAACAACCTCCTCTGTTCCTATTAGAACAGACAGACAACAGATAAACCACCATCATCCTCAACTGCCGAACACACCCATCCTGTCCAAAGCAGGGAAAATAAATCATCAGGCTGACACACTGCAAAGGCCAGGTATTCAAAAACATGCATCTGTGAGGTATTATCACATGCGTAAACCTTTGCCTACTTCTCAGCTGCATAAGCCCGCCATAACCTGAAATACCTGCCCTTTGCTCTCATGCCTCTCTTTATGTCCACACACCTTTTTTTGTCCCGACAATAAGCCGGCTGAGTTACAGCGAGAGCAGCAGGTGAACAAAGTGCAGGTGAGTAAAACTGGAGTAAGACACACCAGCAGTTTGAGGAGTGGGAGATGGGGGAGCAGTGACAACGGGGGGCTGGAGGGGCTCCTGGCCCCCAGGGGCAAACAGGGGCCTGATCCAAAGCCTGGCTTGGCTGGATGCGGGGCAGGGCAGCCACTTTCGGTCTCGAAGTGTAATTGTCGGGATTAGTCTCTCAACAATGAGGACAATGCCAGAGCCGTATCCTGTTTCAGCAGGGGCGTGGCGCAGGTTGCTGCAGAACTACGCTGGCAAAGATGGAAGAAGGCAATTGTTTGAGTTAAACAAGCAGTATTCTATGTAATACTGACCCGAACTACAATCAAATCACTCATTATCCAACAATCAAACATCTTACATTTTAAGATACAAATAAGCTCTGTGTTTTAACCCTCAGTTCTGTCATGTGGGCCATGAGCTGATTCTGTGTAGGAAAAAAAGCTAAAAAAATAGACAGAAAGTCTGCACTTAAGCATTAAATATAACTCATTAGCTGTTTTTTTTTTCTTTCTTTTTTTGTCTTTCACCATGTCACACCTGAGTGAAGCTCGGTCACTTCAAAGAGAGCAGTTAGTAAATTGCTCTACTCTGAAAGGTTTGCTTTGTTTAGGGCCTTTAATTTGCAAACCAAATGAGGTTTGGAGTGAAGCGCAGGGACCTGAGCTGAACTTATTTGGGTACTGATGGCTATCTGGCTGGCCAGTCACGCAAGTCAGGATGTAAGGACATCCATCAGCAGCGCTGACCCAACAGCCTCAGACAACAAACACACAGAGACAAATACATTTGCTTGCATGCACATGCTCAAACTCCCACCTGCTAACACAGAGCAAGTAATAACCGCTTTAAAATTACACAGCCAGGTGTCATTGAGGGGAAATAATATGCGTGCACAATATAGTAATTTGTGGAAGAAGAAGGTAGAAGGTAGATTTATTAGTCATTTTTTAAACTGTTCAAAAAACTTTGATCCTGCTACATCTTTGGAGCTGAGGGATGAGTTGATTAAAATCAGCAGCTACTATGAAGATTCCGTCTGGTTGCTTGGTGATGTCTTGTATCCTAATGGCTCCCAACAAGGTCCGTCTATCCAGTGCAATAGCTTGATCTGGGATGTTAGGGGTGACCCATGTCTCCGTGAAGATGTGCGCAGAGCAATCTCTGATCTCCTTTTGCTGAGTGAGTCTCAATCACATCTCATCCACTTTATTCTCCTGCAACCGGACATTAGCCAGAAGAAGGCTTGGTAGAGGAACAGCCCCTGGTCCAAGTCGGGTCAGCCTCACCCTGATGCCGGCTCTCCTCCTCCTCACCGTCCGGCGCTTTCGGTTTTGTTTCACCCCTCAGGTCTGACTGGCCGCTCAGCGTGTGCCGTTGGTGGGGTCTCGCAGTCTGCTGCATTCAATCCAAACTCCACACAACTTTCCCGATGTTGATAAGTAATTCTCTATCAAAGAAAAGTTGTGCTTCAGCAGAAGGGGCCATGGTGTTGAAAAAAACAGAAAAATATAGCAAGGATTCTGAGGAGTTACAAGCTTGCTGCATCTGCATGGGCTGCTGTCGTCATAGCATTGTTATGTGCTCTCAAGTTGTGTTTGAGAACCCACAACTCTATGATATGTTGAATATGTTAAGGGAACTTGAGTTTTCTTCCATTCCGTCAGTGAACGAAGAATCCAAAACAGAAAATTCATGAACTGAACCAAAAGTAAAACTTAACCTATACTCTATGCAATCCCAGACTCAATTGACAAAAACAGTCATTCAACCTCTGAACACAGGAGTTGTTGATCTACTGCTGCCTCGATAAGTTCATTAGTGTTATTTAGCGATTTTGGTGTTTACTTTGGATTCACCAAAGTCACACAAAAAAAAAAAACAAGCTAACTGTTCAACGCAGAGGAAGGCCAGCTGCTCTCTTGTTCACCTGCTCTCATGTTCAGCAATGCAAAATACTGTTTTTGCCACTCAAGACTGGTTTTGAAGGGGGTGGCTGTGGCTCAGTGGTAGAGCAGGTCATCCTCTTATTGGAGGGTTGGTGGTTCAATCCCCAGCTCCTACAGACAACAAGTTGAAGTACCCTTGTGCAAGATACCAAACCCCAAATTGCTCCTTATGGTTGTGAATGTATGAAAGAAACTGAGTAGCAGGTGACATGTTGTACAGTAGACTCGGCCAGCAGTGTATAAATGTGTTGCTGTGACTTGTAGTGTGAAAGCACTTTAAATGAACAAAAAATGACTAGAAAAGTGCTATACAAGTGCAGGTCCATACATGTACCATATAGAACTTTCACTTTCAGTTCAGTGTTCTGTCAGAAAAGGCTGTCTGTTGGGGAAGTACTGAGCATAAGCACTTTGAATCGCCTTGTGTCTAAAAGGTGCTACATAAATAAACCTGCCTTTCCATATGACTGGATAAATGTGACTTGGATTATACTGCACAAGTTGTGTGAGAGTATGTAAACAAATGTTTTGATATAGATTTGCTGTTGTTTATCGTGGACCCCTATGACTTTGATTCATCAAGAATGTTCTTCATTTTTTTTGGATTCTTTGGAGTTCAACAGAGGCATGCACAAAAAACTAAGTTTTCCTCATCACTGCAACATACCTCAGAGTGGGTAATTAAAATACAAATGGTAATCTGGGGGGATAATAGATTGTTTCTCCTTAAAAACCTACTCATACCCCTCTGAAGCTCTTAGGTTCCTTTGTTATAAAGGCATACTTTCTGTCCCAGTTTGTAATTTGGCCTGAGATGTTTAATGGACCTTTCCCTGACTCACCTCTCACAGCTTTAGCTCTTGGCTTTATGTCTTTACAGATACACAGTGATAAGAAATGGGTCTGGGTACTGGATGTTCCTACAGTATCAGACATCATGGGGATTTAACGATGAGACAAACCTCTAAGAAGTAAAACGTCACTTGCTCTAAAGCAGCACAGCAGTTGTGTGTCTCACAGTCTGGATAACTGCCACAGCGTGTCAACTGAGAAAATGAAAACAATGACTCATGTTTGTTTTATATTTCCTTGTGTGCTGTTGCAGACCATTTCCATGTAGCCTTTGCTAATCTGCATTCAGTATCCAAGGTGGTGTATCTTCCCCCAGGCCTCTAACTGATGCCATGATGTAGCTTTTATGGTGCTCAGCCAACTGAGAATCACAATACACACAAGGGGTGACCTTGGAGGGCACAATAAGTCTTCGTAAAGCACAAGAGAGTCTAAGTGAGTGCAGCTTACTCATAAAACAAACAGTGATGAATTAATCATTTAACTCAACTGACAAAGTTAAGACTTTTCAAGTCAGTCGGTGCTTTCTGAAGTATCAGAGAGAAGGAACTAAATAACCTGCTCATTACTTTGGACCTTCATCTGAAAACAGCACACATATTCCTGATGAAGGTCTGAGTACCAAAACATTGTCATTAAAGTGACTACAAGTGATTAACAGTGTGCCAGATTCTTCATTTACCACAGTATGGAGTTTTTGATCCACACTCAACAGTAAAAATATTATATATAAGCAAGTTACACCTCTCCGTCAGATGATTTTCATACAAAACTAAAATGAGACGGTGCAGCAAGAGAGGAAATGCGTAAAACAGAAGGCATCATTTGAAATATTGGTCGGCAGTAATGTAAAGCATCCAGGGCTTTATCTGTAAGTTAACATGTAGCACACAGCATCATGAGCTAATCTCAAATTCAGCTCAATTTTTCAGTCACCAACAAACCTCCCTATGTGCTTGCATATTGCACTATTGTAATGTTCCATTTTTTTGTGATAGTTCACAACAAACCCTGCCTATTAACTGCGCTGACACCGTTAATTAGAGTCCACGATAAGTCTGAACACTCAGATCCACAAGACAAAAACAAGTCTGAATTAAGGCAGAACACCCACAGGACAGAGACACATCAAAGATAACAGAAAAACAAAAAAGTCTCAGGACCAGAATGATCTTAAGTAATACCGTGCCGTACTGCTGCTGGGCACGTATAACCCGTAGCTTCAACTTCTACCTCTCTGGTATAGTATCAGGAATATTTTATGTATTGCAATATTTTAAAAAAAAATAAGCAGGAAGACATTTCAGGGGAAATTATTTTATTCAGGCACCTGTGAATTTTGAGATTTGGGGTGTTGCTTCAATAAATACAAACAGGTGTTTATTTTTGTTGAGATTTCTGTTCTGAAAATGTATTAAAAAATGTATATTTGATTACATATTGCCTACTTTGCATATTTTAACATAACATGTCAGAAAACGTAGTAATATTTTAAAATATATATAAATTTGCATTAATGTGAGCAGTTATCCAGGGAAATTTTATGGTGATATCTGTAAGCTAAAACGTTTTACCCTCTTCACCTGCAGTGTCTTATTTTTTGTCTAAAAATGTATGGAATTCTTTAAAGGCCATATGACAAGGCAGTTTTTTCTTATACTCTGAGCCAGAAATCTCTACTGCAGCAACAATTATATATACCAAACTTTTCAGTTTTATATTAATATTCTAAAGGTTTTTACAGAGGGGTTTGTATATATACTATTCATAGCCTTATTTATATATCATTTTATGTCTAAAAACGTTGCAAAAAACGTTTTTTTTTTGTTTTTTTTTTAATGGCTACTGACAGTGTTTAATTTATGGAGTGATAAATTCCAAATTTCTGATAAAACCTTCTAAAATGTCAGCAAAATTTAACAAGGCGGCAATTTAACATTTTGAAACTGGCTTCATCCAAAGTTCAGATTTCTGTGTTGGAAAAGTCTGCATATTAAATAAGATAATACCTAATTTGCATATTTAAAAATAAAGTTTTAGAAAATTTGAAATACAAATAATTATCTCTGTCTAAGTAATCAGCTGGGAAGGTGTATGGTGATATCTGGTAGGTAAAAGTTTCACCCTATACCTGTAGTGTCTCCCTTTAACCAACATTTCACCAGTGTTGTCGTAAATAAGCGCCTTGTACAGTCAAACACACAGCCCATAAAAGTGATCTCGAATAATAGTCTGTGCGTTATAACACATTCATAAGAGAGGAATTATGAATGACAATATTTCCACAGTGTGTGAATGGCCATAAACACAGTTCAAAATCAAGAATAGCTGCAACTCTTGTAGGGTTTCTGAAATTAGAGACCTTATCACTCCATATGTAGCATCTGTCGGTTTTGTTGTTTTATCCACCTGCCTCCTTGGTCTGCCTGCTGCTCAGGTGACTATGGGATAATTACAGAGATTTACATTGTCTTAGAGGAAATTGGAGGACTTAGCCCAGGTGTGATTTTTAAAGGCCCCTCATTACACTGATCAGCACTCAACCACTGATTTCTACCAAGTCTCTCGCCAATTAGCTTCCAGTCCGCCCCGGCAGCAAAGCCCCCTCACCACTTTAAAGTAAATAATGAACATATCGAATACATAACTCTTTTAGCTTTTTGACTTTTTCAGCTTTACAATATTTAAATTTGTATGCTGAACTTTTATCCCTGCCTGTTTTGTGAGAAGAAACAAGCTTCAATTCTTTTCATAAAGCCAGAGAATCACCAAGGGAGCAGCGTGCACACACGCGGTCTGGCAGCCACAGCCGTGCTCTGACTTGTGGCCTGCCACCAGCAGCAGGTAATTGGCCCCGAAGGATTTAGGGCGGGATGGTGTGTGTGGATGGCGCGGCTGTATCCCATAATCTCCAATGGGGCAGTTGCCATAGAGAAGCGGAGTGAGGCATACCAATTATTAGTGCATCTTATTCCACAACACACCTGTTTGGCTCATCTGCTGATTTAGAAACAAACTGCTGCTGTATTCAGTTTGACATCGTTGACAAGGAAAAAGATAAATGAAACCCATACATGATCAATAAAATGCCACAAAGTTCACTCAAAAAGAAAAAAATACATATAATAGCACGACAGGTAAGAGGGAAAAAAAATAGTTTCTGATTCTGGGGTTAACTGTCCCTTTAAGGAAAGTTAGTCATAAGTTTGTTGATTCAGAAAAACATCCTCTCTGACACCTAATCTTTAAACAGGATGTGATTCAGGATGATGCTGTTGAAGACAAACACTTATCCATCACCCAGACCTCCATACAGTCTCCACACTGTTACACTACTTTGAAGCTGCTGTTTAATACAACTCAATTTAAACAAATTGCACAAAAGGATTGTGTACAGAAAAAAATCTACTAGGGCCCGTTCCACACACTATATTATGACTTCTATATGACAATTTGGACAACAAACTATACTATGGATTTTTTATGCAACTTTGGATGGCATGCCATGGTATGATTTTTTTGTGCCATTTTGGACAACATAGTATTGTATGACTTTTTATGCTATTTTTGACAAGATATAGTAGAAAGACTTTTTTGTGTAAAGTCAGTTTTTTTTTACATTTTTGTAGGCTGTAGGTGATTTGTTAATTTTTAACACTGTCTGCTATAATTTTTTTTGTTTCTACTTATCTATGCAGCCCTCCATCATGGAAAAGTACAGATCTGTGTAAAAAGGATTCACATGAATACCACTTTGCTCCAGAAGCATTGCCATGCAACAGAGCAACCTTTTTGGTGTTTTTAAATTAATTAAGTTAATCAATAAAGTCAATGCATCCTTTCATGAAAAATTCAATAACGGTCAATCCAAACCTTTATAACCAACTGCATTATGACTTGGCAAATCTCAATGAGCACACAGTGAAGCTGGAGGCAACCACACACTACAAAGATAGACGTCATGTAGCAGGTAAAAAAGAAAAAAAAACACTCAGCCATAATGTTCCCTGGAAAAGTGCACAAATACAATGATAAAACTAGTTGCTCTACCTCGTAAAAAGGGAGTATCCAAGCTGCTATAAGACTGACTCTGAGAAAGACCAATTGAAGTTATTTTGTAATGATTCAACTTGTCTTCTCAAATTCATCCAACTTAAAAATTCAACTCAGCCCGGACACTTGTTTTTATTAAGTTAAAACAGCTTCTTTTTACAATGACTGTCACAGTACAAATCGATGTGAGGCAGTTTTTTGTTGGTTAAGTTCAGGGTCTCCGAATGGATTCCTGTCTTTAACCTACACATGCAGTCACTCACACGCTCACACACCTTCTAAAGTGTGACTACTGTTGCCTGTCAAACACAGCTGCAGAGCTGCCGCCTGGTTCAAGTTTCACTCATTCACAGTCGAGACGTTGAAGTTTGTTTAGGAAATGAGCGTAAATGCTGACCTCAAGGTCATCATTCATTGTGCTTTACTTTAAAAAGCATGTCAGCCTCGTCTGCCTCGCGGCAACATTTGGCATTGTCGAAGCTTTAAATGGTTTGTGTGTGTTCAGTTTGAAGGCATTATGAGGTGCTATGATAGCGTCCCATCTCCAAACACACCTGCCTGTTTCCTCCAAAAGACTTTCTATTTGGTCTTATGTAATTAGCTCACTGTGTAATGTGTTTACTGAGGCATTAGCATGCTGGGAATATGCTTTATGTGTTAAATTCATCCGGGCATGACAAATGTTGAATGGCACCAACAGAAGGTGAGTGCTCATTGCACGAGCCTCCTCAAATCATTCAGAACGGGAAGCATCATTCTCTGAAGCTGTACAGCTGATAATCACTCGGGTAAATAGTACATTTGTGAATTTAGTCATTAAATTATAAGTAATAGAGTTATATAATTAGGAAACAATGGGACCAGAAATCTGTTCCTTCTGGCCAGCTGCCAGCCACGTTCCAGTTGGACACAGAAGGTGGCTTTTGGCGTCACGCTTGTATGCCGAAAGCAGAGCCGTGCTATTAGATGAGTTCAGAGTGAAAACGGGCTGATCACGCGCACATGAGGCGTTCTCTGGTGACGCCGACCATTCGCGTATCAGGCTGGCGCAGCAGTGAGGCCATCGAGAGGCATATCATGCGGACGCCAAGAAGAAAGCGGCAGTATTTAACGAGTTTAAACAAGCTGGTTCTTCATAGCGAGCAGCAAAAGAAGCTTCAATTCAGCCAGCATCAGGGGAACCGGTACGCACCAACTCCCCACCAGATCAGCAAACTTATGCTGCTGCCGTTACACAGGAGGCACAGCTGCTTGCCGCCAGCCCGCTTTGACCTACAGCTGGGATTGCAAAGGCAGATTTTGATCTGGTACAGCCCCAGACTAAGGGTCCGTCTTCAAAGCTGCTGCCCTTATCATCCAGGAAAGCAGTTCACAGCATCAAGGAGTGAGGCAAATGGAGTGTGTAGTGTAGCTAACTAGCTAACTCTTGTCTTATTTGTGCTCTGATATTCCGAGAGAAAGAGCAGGACAAGGAGGGGCTGACTAAATGCACTGCACACAGCTGTACAATAAAATAGGATTAAATGAATCAATGTATAGGTAGGACTGGGTTACTGTATGAAGCATGTTTATTTCCATGGTGCAGGAGAGGTTGTATTTTCAAATTCAGCCACTTTTTTGTGATTCTGAAGATTCTGAAAACTTGAACGAGGTGGCCATCTTCAGAGCAAACTCCATAATGGGACATGAAATAGAACATGAATGAGAAGTTTGGACTGGATTGATATGGGATTCCTTAAGGGTTATATGACGAATTGAATATTTTTCAAAATAAAAGTGAATCTGTGATCTTGGCACATTTGTATTCTTGTCAGCATTAAATATCCTCTCAAACACCATTTAAATCATATAGGGAGTAAATATCAGTGTAACCCTCAGTGTGATAAATATTTGACCTCATTCTAATACAGTTATTACCATTTCTGTTAATTCCTAACGTAATGTCACTACTTTCAATGCACAGCTACGTCTCTTCTGTAAATGTACAGTACATTCACTGTGTATATAGCGTTGACTGATCTCTCCCACAGAGTGTATCATGGGGGTCTGGCTGCAGGATAACAGCAGGTCCTGCTAATGATGCAAGATGTGTTTGTGATGTGGAGGCTCCCTGGGGAGGAAGGGTTCAGGTGAAGGTACAGCAAGGAGGTGGCCCACTGGGACCAGTTACCAAGGTGGAGGCACAGCCCTCCTCCACCTCCTCTGTGTGTGTCAGGGTGAGACAGCCGAGACAAAAACTAAATCAAAGACCATAGCAGAAGTGTCTTAAGAAAACCTGAAGTCACACAAATATAATCTAGTTAAACATGAGAGTAGTGTTTTAAAACTCAATGCATCATTGTCAAATAAAAAGCAATACCTGAGTGTAATTTCCATATGACTGCATTTTCCAGACCTCTACCCAGCTCTTCCTGCATCATTTGTTTAATGGAAATCAACAAGCATGTCAGAACAAATTTTCCAGCAACCTTTTACTGTAAAACAACATCCCTTTTTTTGTAAAGCAATCCACTCCCCAAAAAGAGCATACAAAAAAGGCCAAGTAAGAAAAAACTCTTCTTTAGTGAGTTTGCTACACAGAGAAACTCCCATTACAACCTCCATGTTCTGCAATAGTAGTTAGCAGTTGAGGACCTAAAGTGATATCAGATTTGTTTTGCTGCATTTAAATGCCATTCACAAGCATTTAAACCTCTGGAACCTGAGAAAACTGGTTGGGTTTCTTTTGAAAACAGGAAAAAGGCTATACGCAACTTGACAAGAAATGTCCAGAAAATGCAATAAAAAAATTGTAAAAGGTGACAAGGAAAGTTAGCTGTGGGCCATTTGTTTGTTTTGTTTTTTGGGTTTTTTTTTACTTTTACTTTTGTTGCTTTTTTTGTTGCCTTTTTTTCTTAAATTTCATGCAACTTTTTGCTAATCCTGCTAACAGCACGTTACACACTGCATATCAGTAGTTGATTTTTGTCTATTACTGATTATATGCCACAATAATTATTTCCTTTTTGTAATTCTGGTTCAGGGAAAACACTCGCGTGTGTTGGAACACACTGTACATTCATCACACTCTACCCAAAACTACTGTTTGCTGTTCTAAGTGTTTTATGTTTCTGCAGGTCCTCAGCATATAAAGCCTTCATGAAAGCTTTGTTTCTCATCACTGTCTCTTGCCAGTAAATTTCTGCAGAGCAATGTAAAAAGGTTGCAATTAAAAGAGATTTATAGCTCAGAGAAATTTATTGTCCTCGGTAATGCTGTCCACAGCCAAAATATACATCTGACATAAGCAGTGAGGTGTGCAGGAAGATACCAAGGTCTCCAACCTGCCCATTGATTCAACACAGATAATCAGAAAAGAGATTCTAAAAAGCAGGAAGTGTTAAGATTCTTAATTATTAAGGTTATTACGGTAAACCTGAAAGTTACTCTGAAATGAAAGTGTCACTGGCTGCTTATTGACTGGCTTATGTAACGCTTCAGGTGAACGTGCTGCGTGTCTTATCTATGGAGATAAAGTTAATGACTTCGGTCACATCTGTAGCCTTTGTTCCTCATGCGAACATGTCCAGGTTCCTCAACTGTAAATGGTGAAAAAGGTTGTTGGGTTGATATTTTACAGGAATCTCAATTTGCCGCTACACTGATTACACTCTGTTGTGAAATTATGTCACCGGAATTCTGATGAGCACCAGATCTGAGTTTGAAGATTTAGTATGCACTTCTGGAGAAGATGGTTGTTTGCTGAGTCTCATGCCCAGGTCGTCAAATGTCAACAACCTTGGGTCGATGGTCGGACCGAACCACCATCCCATATTGTTGCCATTTGACAGAGGTGGGACCAAGTCATGGTTTGGAGTCCGCCATTCTTGCTTTGAAATCGGATTTACTTGATTCAGAAAATGAACTGATCGATTTGTGGAATAATTTTGCTAGGGGGAAGGTATAAGGCATTTTCAGGTCAAAAGGCTCAAATTTAAGTGAAGTCATCAGTCACTGGTCATCAAATCCAAGTAGAGTTGTATGTCTTTTTTTGATTTTCTTAAATCAAGTCTAAAGCCATCCAAGTCATGTGACTCGAGTCAATGCCCCTAGTATTTGACAACCTGGGAATGAGTCTCAACAATCGACTTTTTCTAGAATTACATACTGCACCTTTAATGTGCACCAAATGGATAAAAGCTTGCTTTCGTCATAAACTACAGATAAAACAGATAATTGAGGGGAGGTGGAAGTAAGGCTGAAGCTAAATCCTGTTAAAACAAAAAGCAACCCAGTCTGAAAAATCCCCACATCAGCAATGACCCAGACTCTTACTGGAATCTGCTTTGAAATCATACGGGTCAGTATGCAAGTAAATGACTGATACGCATATCCTCTTGATTCATACAACAGAATGAAATCTGCCAAAGTCCACCGGCCTAAACATTATCTGAGTCTCTGTGCTGCACAGAACTGTCACTGTAAGAAAGCTACACATTAACACATTCAGCACAGCGGCTGTCTCAAAGCTCAGCCACAGTTTTACAACCCTCCAAACACACCCTTTGGATTTGGGCGCCGCTCTGTCAACATTGTAGTCTCCAGACATTAGGTTCATCTGGTCCTTCCAGCCAATCATAGAGAAGCAGCTAAGAGCGACACGGTCCCGAGAGAGCCTATGGGAGAACAGGAGCCATGGAGACCAGCTGTTGACGGGTAAGTGATGGGTAACGAAGTGTTGAAGGTGCAGGTAGAGGTGACATTTTGGCAGAGTGTACACTGAAGATGTACATGTTGAAAAGGTTTTAAGTCAACATCACAGAAGACTGCAGCCACAAGAGCACAAGACACATCTAGTGCTGCATACAAACAGCTTAAATTTAGCAAATGCACTCACGCAATCTATCTTTATCTCTTCATAATACCTCCAACTCCACTTCATACCACCTCCTTGAAGATAAAATATGAGCAGAGTTTGCCAGCAAAGCCACTGCCTTTGCATTTCTCACGAGTCAAACACCCCAGCTCTATTTCCAGCCTGCTTTCCATCAGGTTAAAGGGTAAAGACACAATAGATGCGGGAACACCTTCAGCTTTAACCCCTGACCTACCTCTTGATGAACATGACCTGCGCCCTGGAAGATAACCCAATCTCTCCATCTCTTCAAGACAAAGCAGACTGCAAGAGAATCTGCAACTTATACTCTCCCGCTCAGGGACAGACTGTATTTAAACGTGAACTCGGGGAAAAAACCAAAGGCAAAGATGTTGGCAGCTGTGATGTGTGTTGAGAGGAATTCACCGTTGTTATCACTCACTGAGTTATGCAAGAACAGGCCGGTGGAAACCTTTGCCTGGTACAGTGTTGGGCCTCAGCCTCCTCATGCACAGGATAAACACACATACACACACACGCGCACACACGCGCACACACGCACGCACGCACGCACACACACACACACACACACACACACACACACACACACACACACACACACACACACACACACACACACACACACACACACACACACACACACACACACACAGCCAATCCTGCCCTGAGGTTTTTCTAATTACCCTCAGTGAATGGGAGGCAGTTGGACACACAGAGAGCCAGCCGCATGGGTTATCACACACACCACCTAGACTCCCCGGTCTTCTTTCGAATATACTATTTTTAGCTTTCATCTATGTTTTTTTTCCCTCAGAGGGCATGAGGTGTATGGGAGGCAAAGAGAGGTGAAGATTTGTTTCAGAGTATCTTTGTAGCTTGAGCCAAAACAAAAACTTTCTTTAAATCATTCACTGCCAGTTGCTTCATCTTCACCGAGGAATTCAGTAGATTCAGCTGAAGAAACAGTGCTTTAACTAAAAGAAAAAAAACTGTACCGATTACAAAGTCTCACTGCCAGAGCCAGATGAACCGGTCACGAGGCCCATGACAAAAATTTGTTCACATTCCCCTTCCGGCAGCACAGAAACTATGTGCAATCAGCACAGTTTTAAGATGGAAATCCAACATGAGTGTCACCAGTTCAGTATCTGACTAATATATTTCTCCCCTTCTATCCATGAGATATGACTTAAATAATGGCCTGAAAATTTTTTTTGCGGAACACTGATGTCACAGTTAAATTGACCTTTGACCCTTTGGATATAAAATGTAGATCATCATTTTTATCCCCATTCAAGTTATCAGAGGGCTAAACTGGACGTTAGCTGCTCATCAGCTGTAATTCTATAATGCACAGGCTCTATGGGCCCCACGATGCAGAGGACACAGATCATTTCATACTGCAGACATCAAGCTGTTTTTGGCTTCAACTGAGCAACTTTCATAGCAATGCATGTTCCAGCTTCCAGCGCTGTATTCAGTTCTCATGATACATCCATGACCCATCACCACTGTGCAGTCGGTCACATGCCCACATGTAGCCACTCACTCTGACTTACAGAAACTGAAAACAAGATGTCTAATATATACTAAAAAGCAGAGCAAACCATTCTTTATGCTTGCCATTGTGTTTTTCCTGTGTATAATATATAAAAGATCATAATTTTCTGATGAATTTTCTGAGGAAAAAAAAGGGAAATATGTCAAGGAAATAATCTTTTTACATCACGAGAAAGCAGACACCTTGACTGTCTGTTTATTAGCTGTTTTTTGTATTGGAGTGGATATTACGGTTAGTTAAAGTTTATATCTACAGAGCGCCAAATCCACCAGCTTTAACACCAGTAGCTAAGAGGCATTTTGTAGTATTGCTTATTTCTAACACAACCATACTTTGTTCTTGATGAAAACTTCTTTTTTTTTCTTTTTCTTTCTCTCTTTGGAAACATTCTAAGGCAGCAAATTAACCCACGGACTCCAGAGGTTGAATGTGGTAACACACCGCAGCCTCGGGCCACAGAGCTGAACGCAGTGACAGTAAGGTGAGGAAGAGCGGTATCAGATGAACACATGAAAGCAGGAGGTCGCTGGATTTAGGGCCTTTTGTCTTTGGGCGTTCAAAGGAGACAGCTGTCGACTGCACAGGGCCCGGCTCTATTCATGTGGGGGGAACCGCAGACAGAGACCACGCCAACATACACACACACACTTCAAAGGAAGATGTGTGTGCAAATGTGTGTGTGCACGTAATGTCTCCCAACAGGTCAGAACTGTTATCGTCATAAAACATTATTCAAGTAATCAGACCTATTCACATAATGTCATCCATGTATTATTTATATGGAAGGTGTGTAACACACACAGCACTCAACAGTGTTCCCTGTGTTGCTAGGCGTTTCTTCCGGTCCTGAGACAGGCTCCACACTTTAAAGGGACAGTCTAACTTTTAGGGAAATACCCATGTTTGTTGTCCTGCCCTGCGTCAGAAGATATCACTTTCATCTCTGTGTGTCCAGTGCACAGAACATGTTAGTCTAACTTAACACAAACACTGGAAGTAACTTCCTCAGTGGCAGGCTATATCATGTTCATTTATCATATATAAACATGTAAAAATGATGATGAAGGTTTTAAAAGCTGTTGTACAGGTGGAACTATAGTCTATCTCAACATACAACCAATTTCTCATCCAGCAAAAGCAACAGCAACCCCCCCACCCCCACCCCCACCACCTCCCTCGAAACCTCTATCAACACAAATTTAGGAAAGATATTATAGTTCAAAAATCTGTCACACTCTCCAGACCAAACCAACACCTCATCATATTAATTGCTCAGATACCCACTGAGAATGAAACAGTTACCATTCCACCATAATCCTAAATCACTCATACATAGTTAAACACTAATTCATGTGGGCACTAGGTAACAGCGTATGACACTTATGCTCTAATTAATTGCTAATTTATAATGATTCAACTGTAGTAAGAGTCTCTGCCCAGAATAAGATGTTGTTTTTCACCGGCACCATGGATTTTGGAGTCAGAAAGCTCCATATTAATTACCTAAGTATAAATCCACACTGTGAGGTTGTGAGGACATGTTTTCCCCATTCACAACAACTGTTGCCAACAGGCAGTGAATTCTTTATTGATAATTCTTGATATAATTCGGCTTAATATGGTCATGGCGTGTCACTTCTGGCTCAAAAAATACAAGATGGTGACAGCCAAAATGCCAAGCTTCAAAAAGGGTGGCTTCAATAAAATATAAAATATTTTTTTTAAAAAAAGGCTTCAAAAAAAGGCTTCAATAATGTGGACAACATAGGCTGCACACTTTTGGACCTTTGACCTGCTAGCCACCCAAATTTGTTGACAGCTACTTTGCCAGAGTTTTCCAGTTGGGGTAAGGCTCCTAAATACCTTACTACTTATAAAACCATATGGTCTAATGTTTGCACTTTTATTTCTTCGTGTGTTCAACAATATATAGCCTGTTACCACTGGACTGCAGCTTTGGAGCTGGGATAGCATGTATTATTGCTCCTAGAAGTCACTAAGCTTCACCTTTTTTTGTTGGCAAAAAAAACTCATGTTCCCTTTACAGTAATGTCCGTGACAAAAAAGACTTATGTTTTTGGACGGACATGAAGTCAAACTAACATTCAGTAAGAACTTGCTGCACTGTTTGGCTGATGCATGATTTCAAGGAAGTAGAACAGATAAACTAGTTAACCATTTTAATCATTACACAAGTACTAATTGTAATATCACAGCAGGCGGATGTCTTAAAATGATGCTAAGACAATCCAAACATTACTGTTTTAATGCTAATAGGTGTTCAGATCCCCCAACATGACTATTTCATATTTAGGACAATAATTTGGTGAGTAATGGTTGAAAAATGACCATGCATGGAATAATAAGTCCAGGTATTCAGTAGAAGCAAAGTTTCACCATGCAGGTGAAGAGAAAATCCCTGTCTGATATTGAAAGTCAGTCTCTCTTTGCCTGAAGCAAGCTTTTTTTTGCTCTTTGAGCTGAATCGTGAGTGCAGCATGTCTTCAGTTGATATTTGCATAAGAGGCAAATCAGTCAGCCTCTGAATGAGAGAGATTGTGTTTTCACCAGAGCTGCAGCTACTGAGTATAACATATGAGCCACATGTTTTATAGAAGCAATACAGCGTTTGTTATTGTAATTCTATACAAACAGTCATTCTTTTCCCATCATTCACCTCTATATCACAGCCAAAATATTACAGATAAGACCCACTGCCATCTTGTGCTGGTGGTGTCATTTGAGTGCAATTATGATAGCGGCACTGAGTTCCCGTCTGACTAATTGCAAGCACACCGATCAGCACACACAGATGTAAATCATGTCCTCAAATCCTCTTTTTACAGCATCAAATAACTAATTAAAACCATACTTATCAGAAAAACGAACACACGTGTTGAGATGATCTAAAATGACAGAAACTATCTTTGGGGGAAAAAAGTATTTGACATGTACTTTAGTTCTGGCTTCACTTTTAGGGAGTTGTTTTGTTATCCAACTTTATATAAAGTCTGTGACCGCCACCTTGATTTATCAAACTCTAAAAGTAAAAAAAAAAAAAAAAAAAAGAGTAGTGGTTACACTACAGAAATACAGTATATTAGTGCAGATTGGCTACAGTATTGCACTGTAAACCTCACATTCTACTGTAGCATGCTGTAATACATTTAGTACTAATATGCTCTTGAATTAAATTATGGTAGTTACACCATAAAGTTACAGTCGGATGCTGAAAATTACAGTAATTATTCTCTTCATGGAACAGTAATGAGAGAGTATCATTATTTCACTGCTGAAATTCAGTTTAGAAACTGAATCCACTCCTCTAAACCTCCAAAGGCATCACTCGTATTTTCCTATGCAAATAATTTTGCATTCACTGAGAGGATGCAGGAGCTGCTGCAGGAGACAAGGCTGCTCTGTCATGCTCAGGTCACTTCCTGACCTCCTTTGTTCAAATCAAACAAAGATGCAAAACTGGCCTCGGCAGCAGACATAGCAAAGAAACACCTTTTGTTTGCTACAGTTTGCACATGGAAACAGACAGAGATGACCAGCAGTGCCTCTGAACTAAAATAGTATGGAAAATGTATTTTAAAAAGCAACAGCATCATCATTTCTTAAAATGTGTTTCAAGGATAATAATTTCAAGGATTTGGACATAAAATGATGGACATATTGATGAGGCATTGATGATATTATTTATGGTTTCTTCACAGATTGGATTGAATCCCAAAAGAATACTGCACAGAGATTAGAAAAGACACACACATCCTGTAGTGGGTGCTGGATCCAAGATAAACTTAAATGTGAAAAAATAGAGGCCAGCACACCAGGGAGCTCCCCTTAAAGGATTTTATTCTGTGAAAATAAGTGACGTTTCAAGCTAAAAAAACGCATGAGTCTGAGAAGGAGCATCTTTTAGCTCAAAACATCACCCTTTTTCGCAGAATAAAATCCTTTAAGGGGAGCTCCCTGGTGTACGGACCTCTATTTTTTCCCAAAAGAATACTACCATTTAAATTTGGTAATCTCAAAAGAAAGTGCAGCACATGTCACCTGGGTGTCATCAGGCCTCAATTAAACTGCTTCCCATACCCATCTGCTGCGGTGAGTCCCCCTACATATGGGCTGTATTCTCCTATAGGAAATGTAATGACCACCTTCTTAACAAATCTACAATGAGAGAGGCACTCTGGGCCAAGGCGACAGCAGGTTGACCACAATGAAATAGGGTGGAGAAGGGGGGCTCACAAGTTGTGGTATGGGTGAGCTATTGAAGTGTTAAGCAGGAGCACAAAGGTGGGATTGGTCCGGAGGGAGTTAAATAAAAGCTTTGCATCAAACACGGCTGTTCAGGTGACTTATAGCCACATTACAGACATTTAAGTGCAAGAAAATTGTGGAATCGTATCATAATGAATGATGGAATACACAGCAAGTAACTGGCTCGTGGCAGTCTTTTTCATAACTGCATTGTGAGCAAAAACACCTCAGACCAAAATTAGACTGTGTTCACCTACCCAGAGAGTTGAGCCGAGCTTGGCTGATATTGCATCAGTGGGAATCCCATCACAGCAACCAGGTGCCTGCAGCCAGCCTGGGAGGATGGAGAGAACAGGGAGACAGAGAAAAACAAGGTGAAAATCACACCTCCTTTGAACAGATGCAACATGGACACAAGAGCCCATATTATCCATAACTACTGCATTGCATATTGTTATAGCGTATTTGATAGGGATAATAATTAGGGATATACAAAGTAACACAAGCCACTCAAATCTGAGAGTCATCAATCATTAACCACCAATGACAAAGAACTGACTGAGTCTGTCAATGGTCAAACAAAGCAGGAAAACAGGGAATTTAACATCAACTCAAAGTCATAAATAGTACTCGCTGTTGGCAGCATACAGATTTCTTTGAAGCACATATTTGGACACGCACGCACCTTTTGTCTGCAGACTGGGCTGAAATCCTCAGATAATTATTGGATAAGATAAAGTTATTTTATGATTTCTGTTCTCAAGTTTAAGATGAAGGCGTGACTGTAGTTTGGGTGATTTAGTAGGTTGGCTATAAATTGTTGGGTTAGTTGTTCTACCCTGCAGACCAAGTGTCCCACAGCAGGATATTAAAACCCAACTTGGCAAAAAAAAAAGTTGCTTTATGTCTATTTATGTTTTTAATCTCTCAGCCAAAAACCACATTTAAGGCGGTTGTACATGACATTCTGGTCAGTATGTGTTAGTTATGTGTAGTGTTAAAGGGGCACTCCTGAAATGTAGCATTGCACTTTTTCTGAAGTGAAAATCATTAAGAGTTAAAAGGATGGTGAAAATTGACCCAAATGAAATCATCACTTGCTTTTTCTGACTCACCAGAGCCACAGAAGACATTATACAACTGTTTTCATGGGAAGGTGATGAGTATATTGATCGGTATGTGTTAACACGATGGATGATAAACATCACAAATCACAGAGACCGAGACATTTTCAATGCTGTTTTACAGGTCCAGCATGTCTTGGTGGTTTATACCTGTATGCAGTGCTATCCAGTTCATCAGATGATCAGATCACCTGAGATGCATGTTGCTGCCAGATCTAAACAGGGGGCTAGATGCCTCTAAATCCTACACACTAGACACACTAGAATGTTTGTAGGTGAGCCAATTATTGTATCTCTGACTTACAAGAATAAAGCATTTCCTCAATCACAACAAGTTTTAAAAATCTCAGTACTTGGCCTCAGTTGTCATGTTCCTGGAGAGCAGCAGGCAGCGCTGGACACAAATGCAGATGACAAAGGATGCAGCTGGACAAATTCAAAAGCTTGCAGACCCACAATCAGGCAGGTGAAATTCAAACCAAGAGTTAGGATAAACTGGCCATGTTTAAGTAGGAAGACACTAACTTGGGAAAGTGAAAACTGGTGAGGAGACTGCAGGAGGGACAGGTGACACTAATCAGGCTGGAACAGACGATCTAAACTGGCAGGAGAACCCATGGGCAGGAAGTGAAGTGATCTGAAATGAGAGGAGATGTGAGTTACAAAATAAAACAGGAAACAGAAAGCATGAGTGAAGAAGAGACGTAACAACATGGCCTCAGGAAGAGATCAAGGCAGATGATGACATCATTAAGAACTGTTTGTGTTAAGAAACCTATCTTCCGTCTGGATATTTTGTCCATCTTGAGCTGTGCAGAAAACTAAATTTATACATGCATTTTTCTTTCTTTTTCTTTATTTTAGGACCAAGTTTTTATAGTTTTTTTCCTTTTTTTTCTATTCAATTTGGAGGTAACAATTCATATGAAAGTGCCATAACATAAATTAGATTTACATAGCTTATCCATTCAGTTATGCAGTCACATAAAACATTATTTTGGAATCCATTCATAAACTGACTTTAATTAAATCATGTACATCAAGAAAATGATACACATACCTTATATATTCAGGATAAAACCCACACTAAAAACAATTATGTACTATGTACAATTCAACACATATAAACACAATGCAATCACAACTAACTGAACTAGAGAGAAAATAAATGAGAAAGTATATACACACATCAGGTGAGAATGGTAACAATCTACTGATGCACACAATACTTTCACAATTCATCCTGAAGCTGTTGTTTGTGTGGTTTTAGGTGCAGGATTCTTCTTCATCTCCACCTTCCCTTTGTTGTATTTATTGTCAGATTTTTATCTGGCTGCCCTGACTTAATAAAATCATGCCCAAAAAAAAAGATTAGCTTCCATCTTTCACAGTCAACATCTGCTGTTTTCTCTCAGATGAGATGCTGTAAGATGAAACTCGTGGACCCCGCGGGGAACACTCAGGCACTGTGTTCACCAAACAATAGCAACAGCAACACAGCACCCACTCGTGACACAATCCTCATCAGCAGATTTTCAGCAATTGTTTAACCGCTTGTGATTTTTCATTCTTGTGCGGGGCGAAGAGCAACCGATGCAGCGCAACTTGTTGATGGAACAACAGGTGTTTAGTGACAGTGTAAACAAAGGCACCTCATCTTGAATTGCTGGTTTATTCCTGCTGCAGGGGAAACAATTCACTAAATCCACATTTACGGAAAAGTCCCGGCATCTTGTGGTATTTTCCCCCAAAACATCTAAACCTGATAACGGTGTAAAGTTCAGAGGACAAAGAGGAGCAAAGATATTATTTTGTCAGTGTGATGGATAATCAGCTTACAGGAACACACTGGCCCTGTTTTTTTTTCTTTCTTTTTTTTTTTTAAATATTATAAAATATCATCATAATACCAAAGGTTTTATTATATTTCACAAGATTTATTTATTTATTTATTTTTCACATTTCCTGTGAGTGTAACAAACACTTGATTCTCCTGTGTTTCATAGATCTGAAAGCGGCCTTGTGGCATTATGTTAAAGTATATGTATAATTATAAAATATTGAGTATAAATGCTATAAGTGATGAAATCATTTCTGAATAATTTATTAAACATCAGCTCTGATTACCAAAATGTGCAAATTAGGCAAAATCTTCATCTGTGTCTAAAAGATCCAGTGTGTAGGTTTTAATGGCATCTAGCAGTGAGGTTGTAGAACTACAAGTTGAAAAACTGAAGGGAAAATGCAGATTTCAAGGAAAGAAAAACAAGAACACACTGATATTTATTTCAGGTAATTTTAAATTCATGAAAACATAGTTATTGATATTCATCGGCCTTCAATTTTTGCCAACAAATGCCCCTAAATCCTTCGCACTGGACTGTACGTTTGGCAGGGTGAAACAAATCACCACAAATTGCAGCAGTGAAAAATAAAAATGTCTTTCCTTCTCCTATTTTGTGGCACCAAACATTGCCTTTATTCTTAAAGAATCAATGAATAAGTGAGTTGTGTAGGAGATCAAGTTACTGAAATCATGCAAACATTTTAATGAACCCAGAACCTGAGATAAAATATTCAAAACTTTCAGATTACCTGCCAAAGCTTTCTCTAACTGGTGAAGAATACTTTATTGCAGACATATTTTTCCAAGGTAAAAAAAAATGAGTAAATCATGCAAAGTCATTGTACTTTAAACCTGGTTTTCCACTGTAAGCAAGAAAAAGTATGAACATATTAAATGTCAGTACCAACAAACTCTGAGACAGCGTGGGACGAGTCAGCCCGTGGATCCTGCTTCAAATTACCTCATGGCTGAATCTTCATCTTTCTGCATGCCGCTCTCTCCCTCTATTCAGTATCATTTTTCTTACAAAGATCAATTAAAGGGAGTTCTGTGGTGTTTTCTTGTAACAAAAAAAAGTTTTGTTTAAATTCAGTGTTTCTTACTGAAACACACTGTGTGTATCCTTGAGGTCTGATGAACATTTGAAATGCATTTCCTTTCACTGTAAAATATTTGTAAAGTCAATTTTCAGACATAATTTAGCACTCATCCAGGTTTAATAGCTTATATAAACCTTTTTTCCCTACCTTTGCTGACACATTGCAGCATAATGTTGCTGTATTACTGCCACCTGTTGATCAGTGGACAAGTGTGAAGCAACTAGGTTGTAGGATCACATCACTCATTGAAAAACAGCTCCATAGCACTACTAGAGGTCAGAAACTCCACAGGGAGCCTTTCAGGCTGACGACATTCTGTATTTTTCTTTACATGTTGAGAGCACTTATATGGTTAAAATATTCAAGCACGGAAGAGAGCAGTTAAAAATATTGACTTTCTCCAAAGTGCTCAAACATAGTGGTGATTTTCATAGGGTTAACTGAAACAATTTGAAAAAAATGTTGTCATGAAGTAGATAGTTGGTGAGGTGAACCTGAGTCAGCCCTAGACTCATTTTATCACTAACTTCCTCATATTGTTTTTTCATTCATGTTGGAGTTTTTTCTCAGAGAGAAAATAGGAGCAAAAACAGAGCACTAGCTGGACAATAACTCACCCAGAGAAGCTTTGAATATGACTAATCTTTGATGTCCAACATCCTGTAACATTAGAGAAGTCATCTCTTCCTTGTTCAGTCAGGAAACAGTGGATTTCTGTGAAATGATGGGAACAAAAGTTCTATGTTAACATGAGCTATAAGTCACAGTATAGACACGTTTAATCATTCTCAAAATAATGAGGTTGTGGGCTATCTCAATGAAAGAACCTACTCAGAATAGGCTCACGACTTGGTGCCGGATCTCATTATTTGGACATTTTAAGTTGATGTTTTGGGAAAGTTTCACATTATTTTGTAATAGGCTGACTAACCCAAGATATAACTCGACTATCTTTAAGATATTAGCCCTTTTTTTACACAGAAATCACACTATATAGGGCCACTACAAACCCATAACATGTCATCAAAACACTGCACCTTGTCCTCCTGTTAATACAGACACCATTTCGCCGCTGTTTTTACCTCCCGTGGCGGCTTAACTCTGTCCCCCTATTTTGCGATGGTAGGCCTTTTGTTATAAATGGAGTGGTGCAACATTTCTGCCATGAAAAGGCAAGGTTAAAGGGGCTACTAACTTCTGGTAAACTGTCTCATTATTTTTGAAATAGGCTACTAAGTCATTATTTTGAGAAACTTATTTAGCATTTTTTAAATATTCATTATTTTAAGACACAAAGTCTTCAAAGGAAATTGTTTCATTACTTTTCTGTAGGAAACCTGAGAAAGGGGAACTGATGTTCTCCTCTCTTTACCTGCTGAAAAAGACTTCCAGCTCCACATGCAGTCTACTAAAGAAAATAGAGTAGACATACATTTTAAAATGTGCACGTGTGTGTGTCTTCAGACAAAATGTGCTTTATTTTTTGGTTGATTTGCTTATATTCAACAGGAAACATGCCTTACTTTGATTTTACAGGTTCCACTAGATGGTGCTCTCATCTCATCCTGTCAACACAAGCTCTACTACTCTGACACACAAGAGGTTGACAAAATAATTGGATGTCTTGTTTGTTTTAGGTTGTGTCAGAGAGGAGCTGATTCGTCTGTCTATGATGGTGTTGGAATTAGAATGATTGGAAATAAACGGATCTAAAGTCAGTGCACAAATTTCATCGTAAGGACCTAAATAAGAACAGCAAACGTATACAAAGGAGTTACAGAAAAAAAAACTTTTGACAGAAATGTTTTATAATGAGTATAATTTTTTTATGATTTAGGGCTATTATTTGACTACAGATTACATTAGCATATTACATTTTACACTGACAATAAGTACTTGATACTTAATGGAGTGGAGGTGGAGCTGAGATAGGTGGGTGGGGGACTTTGGATAATAGCATGTGGGTGTATGCGGGTGGAGAGGAGGGGTGGTTGTGGTCTAGGTAAGCAATAAATATAATAATATTAATAATAATTACAGTGAGAGCACAAATAGATAATATCAAAATAGCAAAAAATCCACCCCCCACCCCAAAAAAAGTTTTTACGTACAGAAGCAAAAAAATATTATACAACATAAAAATAAATGTGTTTTTAAATAGCTTTTCCTTATTCAATTATTGGGGCCTACATCACAATTGTAGGTTTAGGATTTATGTACAATTTGGGTAAATTCATAGACCACAGTCTATAGGTAAATCTTTTTATTTTAATTCTATCAAAAACCAAGAATATTTTTACATAATAATGCTAGTCTCTAACATAATAATATTAGTCTTTGTTAGTCTCCATTGATTTAAATAATATAAGTTTATTTTAATGTTTTAGGGTTAATTAATAATAACTATTAAGTCCACCAAACTGTACTGACAAAATCTTGCATACTTTACTGCATGTTAGCACAGGCCACTTTCACTGAAAGCATACAGGCTTCTTTGTAGCTCTCTAAAAACAAAAACATTTGTTAGAGACTGTAGTAGTGTTGTGAGTACAGCCAGTGTTCAAAGCTGTCATCCTGTCTTCAGAGAGGACGTCACTGCTAAAGCGCTGAGTCATATGCCAAAGCCATCTGAGCCGTAAGACAATTAGAACTAAGAAGTGGCACACAGCAGCCTGGAAGTGGAGCCGCTGCACAGGCACCAGCCAGCTAAATGGGCTAAATGGGTTACAGCAGATACAACTTGAGAATGTGGATGTGAAGCAGGTCAAGAAATGTTATCATATTACACCTTTCCACTTCGACAAAATCTCAAAACATTTTCTTATATGCTCCTGCGATACAAATGTCATTAACTCAAAATGCATTGAATAAGAAATGTGTGGACAGTGTTAAATATGAAGGTCCTGTGTAATATGCAAACACACTTGGATAACTCAGTGATTTTTTTCTTTTTTTTATTTCACTAGACTTGTTTGTAGTGGGCAGTAGTATGTCCAGACTTTTTTTATTTTGTTTTGTTTTGTTTTTTACTGGGGTTGCCCAAGTGGGGTATAGACTTATGCAGGGGTGGCGTGAAGTTGGAGCCCCACTGCCGCAAAACACTTTCGCACAGCTTTAACTTACTATTTTTGTCTCCACTAACCATATCTAATTTACTTACTAACATTGTTAAAACAAGTTTAAAATATAGACTTACTAATCACAACACAACAGATTGACACCACACAACTGTAAAATTCGCATTGTTCCTGTCAAATTATTAAAATAAGTACAATGTGTATTCATGACAGTAGACAACGCTTCAAATATGGATGTTGTTGCATCAAATTCTAATACATAGATGCTTTACACACATCTTCAACCTGGCAGCACAGAAGATCTATGCAATCAGCACAGTTTCAAGGTGGGAGCCCAAGATTTGTGTCATCAAGTCACTATTCCATCAAATGTCTCCCCTTCTGCTCCTGAGCTATGGCATAGAAAACTGGCCAGAAATTTGTTTTTGCAGAACATCCCATGTCTTCACTTATTTTACTAATTTTATCCTATGAGACATTTTGTGAAAATTTGCATACAAATTCTTGATTTACTGCCAAAAACATGTTTTGTGAGGTCACAGTGGCCTTTGACCACCCAAAATCTAACCAGTCCATCCTTGTGTCCAGGTGGACATTTGTGCCAAATTTGAGGAAGTTCCCTCCAGAACTTCCTCAGAAATTGTGTTCACAAGACAGAGACAGATGCTAGGTCACGGTGACCTTGACCTTTGACAACCAAAACCTAATAAGTTAATTCCAAGTCCAAGTGGACAATTGTGCCAAATTTGAAGAAATTGCCTCACTGTGTTCTTAAGATATAACAAGAATGGGCAGACTGACGTACACATGTACAAATAGCCTAAAAAAACCAAAGCCTTCAGCCACAGCTATTACTGCTGAGGAGGCATAAAAAAAACTGAATAACAACAAAACATCTACATCCAAGTCCTTAGAAAACAGTTCCATATTTATTGCAAAATATTTTTGTACAGAATACAACTGAAAAAACATCAACAGAGGAGGAATGGACAGTAAGGCCAACATCAGAACTCCAAGAGCTGAACTATACAAACACCAATAGTAACATTTGCTGCTTTGATAGTGTTTTTATACAGAAATTGTTTTCCGCCCTCAGCGACCTCCTTAAGGGGGAGAAAAAGAAAGAACTCAAACATCTTCCCCGTTTTTCTAAAACATTATTGCCTTTGCCTGTAAACCCATCAACTAAGAACACCAACAGACAATCCTTAAAATGTCGAAATTTCCGTAAGAAACGTGTCCCTTGATAATGTCTCACAAAATATAAATATATATACTTGTAAAAAGCTCCAAACAATATGGGACTGATAATATTTCGAATGTGAGTGTTGCGTCACTTGTCATCGAGAACATGAGGAGGTTCAGAGCACTACAGCTAAAGTTAGGAGGCTAAGACCATTAGCTCGACTTCTAACACCAGTAACTGAGTGTGCTGAGATAACACTTCTTATTTTGAACAAAATGAAAATACTAACATTTGCTTTTAGTTTACGTCACACTGCTGATATAATTGAACCCTCACTTGAGCTTGGAGGGGGTTTAGCATAGTGCGTCTAGATAAATTCGGGCGTGCATGCCCATGCACATCCTCATGCGATTTGGCACAGATGTAAAAGTTCTTTCCTCAAAGTAAAACTCGGCGTAAACACCTCTCGGTCTCTCCAGCTCCTTCTCTTACATCTCTTTTTTTCTTTTTACACATAAAAAAGGCAGAGTGAGACAGGATACATTTTTCTTCCCCGACATTCAAATGTACATCTTTAACATTGGCTCTCCCAAAATTTGGGATCTATTGAAGACAAAAAAAAATCCTCCTGTCTCTGGAAATTTATTATAGAAAATAAAAATTAAATAACGATTAAAATAGATACGATTTTTTTTTCTCATATGCATAAGCCCTTCAAGAAAACACACCAAAACATTAGAAAGGATGAAGATGATGTACAATCCAGAACTCCAGAGGAGAAAGGAGAAATGACTCCAGTGGGAAGGTAGACGCGGAACTAGAGGTGCAACACAACAATGTCACGTTTTTGCCTGTCTGATTCTATATCTTACAATACGTCTGGTGGATAAATAACAGGACACGAGTATCTGCTGCTCGTTGGGGGGTCTCTGCATCGGTCAGACGGCAGACAGACTTGCTGTCTTCAGACACTAACACAATGCTTTAAAGCTGACTGGGGCTTCTGGGATGCTTTTGGGTTGTTTTTTTTCAGAATAAAATGTCAGTTTTGTTGCAGAAACTCTTCTGCAAACATTCATGTCACATGACAATTCAATCTTAAACATTAATAAAGTGAATTTTAGCAAATTTTGAGTCACATTGCACATTTACGCCTGGTTATTGTTTACCTGTTCTTTCAGTGACCCTCCACTAAAATGACCCCGTAGCTCTGTAATGGTGTGTGTGCGTGTGTGTGTGTGTGTATCTCGGGGAGCTCTTTAACCTGTTATGGATATCACAAGTGCTTTCAATGATTTGATACCCTGAGTAGAGGACATAGGCTTGGGGTGAAGTTCAGTAGAAACAAAAAACAGTTTTGCCAAGCAAACACCAACTGAAAAAAATAAGGACATTACTAAGTAATACCACCTTTCACACATAAATAAAAACCTGTACTGATCGGTACATTTAAAACCACAAATGTAACCAGAGAGAAATAAAACAACGACGACGACAAATCACCCATGACAACACAGTCATTTTCAGCTTTACAATATGCATATATTCATGCATATATAGTGTGTATTTCCCCTTGCATACAGGCGAGTGGTTGGGGACTATATAGAGAGCCATTAGTTATACCAACTCCCTCTGCAGAGACTAACACTGATTATTAAGAGATCGGTACAAATGAGAGCAAACATAATTCACAGGACAAGCCGAGGGGGCGATCAGGAGACGGGGACAGATTCTGCGCAGCCTTGTAAACAGAGGAGGCCA
This sequence comes from Plectropomus leopardus, assembly GCF_008729295.1. Lineage (NCBI taxonomy): Eukaryota > Metazoa > Chordata > Actinopteri > Perciformes > Serranidae > Plectropomus > Plectropomus leopardus. The sequence continues at coordinate 8,960,422 of NC_056470.1, read as the reverse complement.
GAGAGCCAGAGAGGATGATGGGTAACAGACATCCACTTAAAGCAGCAGAGATGGGACAGATTACAGGAGGTGGAGGCTGGGTGTGAGTGAGGAAAAGAAGTGGGAACTATTTTTTTCTCCCTGGCATGTCTTTGCCTCATCTGGGCCCAGCGGAACATCAGTTCTGACGCCGAAAATTAAGCGATCGGCGTGTTTCCGCCTGCGCTGTTTGAGAGGGAGACTACGCAAAATGTAACAAAGTGTGGACTTTCAGCAACGTAACACAGCGTTTAATAGTAAAGCAACTGATGGGCTGAGCGAGTGTTTGATGAGGGGGGGGGGTTGAGCTGGAGGGTGCGACAGGCAGATGTAAGTCACTGGTTCTTCAAAAGATAACCGCTGCCCCCCTCCCACCCTCCTCTTGTCTCCAGCCCCCTCCCACTTCCTCTTTGGGTCGTTATAAGAGCTGAGAGGACAAAGAAAGCTCAGACGAATAGCTGGATGCGCTCGCGGATGGTCTGCCTGCAGATGGGGCAGGTCTTGAGCGCGGCGCTGCAGTCGATGCAGGAGGCGTGTCCGCACTGGAAGACTAGCTTGATGTGGTTGTCGATGCAGATGGGGCAGGTGATTCGCTCCTCCATCTGGCGGTAGCGAGACTGTAGCTGCTCCAGCAGGTTGTGCTGCTCCGAGTTCTCGGTGCCGGGGCTGCAGTCCACCTCCGTTTGGTCTGTGGAAGAGGAGGGAGGGGTCATCAGCACGGATGTTGTCAAAGCCTTAAAAAACTGAGTTTACAGACTTTTGGACAACACATGTAGCTTACTTTTTTATTATGTTTACAGAAGTTAAATTCATGAAAGCTCTGCCAGAGTATATAATAGTATGACTCAAAACGTCCGATGTCATGATCCTCATCATCATCACTTAATTTATATCAAACCTCTGAAAAATAATTGAGGGAGAACCCTCATTTTCAATTTGTGCTGGGGAACATCAACAAACAACTTAAAACAAGTAGCAATAAAAGAAACATTGCTTCATCAATTGTTTTTCAAACAAACACAACCTAAAACCAATGAAAGTTATGAATAGTATGAATACCAATTAATCCTTAAAAATTCTCTCAGCAGTATTAATAATATCAGCTTGAGGTTGACAGTTTTATTGGTAGCTTGTCCTTGTCCTTTGCTTTAATCTCCCATCCAAAGCTGTCTCACTGACGCTTCTAACCAGCGAAGTCTGTTTCAGTTCCTTTTGTTTTTGAAAGCCCGAACCATTACCTTTAAATTTTTCATTAAGAAAAAAGGAAAATGCTGTGACATGCAATAGGCATTTATTAAGTCCAGTGCATATTTACATATAAGTCCAGTGCTCCACTGAGTCAGTGAGCTATTGCACCACATTTCAAAGACAGGTGGTGGAATTTTAATGTTTTGTGATGTAAATCTCTATTTTTTTATATTATTATCTGCTGGCTTTGCTGACAGCAATGTTACTATAAATTAAGAAACAAACCCCCTTAAGTACCGTTAGCACTGTTAATGTTAGGACCAAAAGCTGTGATGACCCTGCTAACAGTGCTAACACAGCTAAGTTAACAATGCTAAAGTGTGACAGTGGCTGAAAATCTGGCCACCTACTTAGTGACGCAACCTGCGGGGAGGCCAGAGGGTGGGGACAATGTTTCCACAACAACGCTGTGTTGAAATGGCGTTAAAAGCCCCAATGCCAAATGAGGGGTGCCGCTAACTAACGTTAGCTCCAAAACCAAGGTGGTACGCAGTGCAGTAAACTGAAGAGCAGCAAATTTAACCTATAGACCTGATATGCGTAACTGGTGAAAAATATTCTCAACAGTTAACCAGTGAAGAGTTAACTATTGATATCCCTGCTGCAGACACAGATTTTTTGTCTTCTTTGGGGTGTCCATGTAAAAAAATGCACAATGCATGTGAATTAAAAAAAAACGAATAATAAATAATGAATGGTCTAATGAATAAACATTAGGCCAACAATCAGTCACACCTTTGAAATTAAATTTAAAACTGGCTTGAAAAAGGAAATCTCCAGTACATGCAGATAATAGGTTAGAAAAGTTTGCAGTCAGACAGAAATAAAAGCTGTCAGTCACAGGGCTATTTTTGTCCCAAACATGAATATATATAGACGACCTTTATTATCCAAGATAACAAGAATGAGAGGATTGTTCTTACCTTGTCTAATTTTCTTGGTGATTGTGACTTGGCATTTGATGCATTTCTTCATTCGATGGGCACACTCTGTTTAGACAAGGACCAGGTCAGCAAGGAGATACAAATAAGGTACAAAGAGAATACAACAAAAAGTGCAGCTACAGTATCAAGGGCTTGTCCACATTTTTAAAATATTTTAAAAATATTAGCCTATCTATTAGCCAATATTAGCCAATCTGCCTATTGATAACAGTGTGGCCATCATAGAGTCCTCCACTAACCTTCACAGGCCACGCTGTGCTGGCAGGGGCAGAAGAGAACCAGCAGAGCCAGCTCGGAGCAGATGAGGCATTCACTGGGCCCCGGCGGTGTGGGGAGAACCAGGTTGGTCATGGTGTTGGGTGTAGTGTGGACTCGCCGCAGGCTGGCGCTGCTCAGACCTTGTCCACATGTGATGGCCTGCAGACGCTGCAACCTGAAAGGCAACACACAGCTAGAGTTAAGTTTGACATTAAAAAGGCATTGACAGTTTTAAACGCAACATGGCTTTAAAAAAATCTATTCTTTCGTTTATCAGTCCAACATATTTTAATAATATCATGCTATATCAATGTTAACACTGCTTGTACAGACCTGTGTTTCTCAGAGAAGCTCTTGATGAGCTGCAGCATGGTGCTGTCTGCCACCAGGTCCAGGGGACTCTTTCCCTTGTGGTTGGCGTAGTTGATGTCAGCTCCTTCCTGTGCTAGAAAACAAGCGATAGCTGCACCAACGCTCAGCTCGGTATTCCCCAGAAGACCTGAAGCGCTCAGCTGTGGATACACATGATGATGATGATGGGAAGAGAGGATAGGAAAGACAGAAAAAGAGAGAGGTTGCAGTTAAAAAGAACAAGATTTTGAGGCAGACCCACATCCACAAACACACTCTCACTAGGGCTAAAACTGTAGAAATGGTGGAAGATGAGACAACCTAGTCTAGGACACAGCTGATAGCAAGCAACAAGGAAATGATGTTAAACCAGCACAACCCAACTGAAGCGGATACATAAACCAAAATCTAATCAGCGCTGAAGAACTCCCTCAATTACTCGTCTGCTGACAGTGGCCAAAACAGCCCTGAGCGCTTAAGCCGAGCCACCTTCATGGGTGTGTGTGTGTGTGTGTGTGTGTGTGTGTGTGTGTGTGTGTGCATTGGCTTGGCAGATGCCCAGGATGTTGAGTGGAGCTGCAGTGTTTGCGGTCATGTAAACTGGAAAGGACGTTCTTTATTGGTGCAATGATCTCGACACCAACCGATGTAGCAGTCATATAAAAAGTACTGCATGAAGCAACAAGTCAAGGTCTGTTAAAGAGGAATATTAAAACTAGTTTGTGTGAGTAAATGGCTCTCTGAAAAACATAAAGGACATTAAAAAGATTCTTTGACATTATATGACTGATATTTATTAATGCAGGGCTCAATACTAAAACCACCTTAATTTTGAGTTATAGTTAAGATACTATATGTCAGCTTGATAATGAAAAATGTCACATAAAAGAGTGTTTGAAAACTTGATTATAATTACCAAACAAGATTCCTTGTAGTTTGTATTTTTAAAACTTTACTTTCACTATGCTTTCCTTTCAGGTTCATCTGATTCCTTGTCATTGTTTGATCAATAAGCACATTTGTCTGTGATGTTGATGGGTTAGTCAAACTTTTCATTCGACAATTAATAAACTTAATTTGCTTGGGCTTTGTCTCTAACACAGATGCCTGCGTGCACACAAGTTAACGCACCAAAGCATGTGTGGTGCTGTCACGTGAAGTGTTATCTGGTTCGGTTCTCAAATGACTAGCAATATTTAAGTATCACTAATGCAACAAATGCTAAAAATTGTTCATTCTGGACTGCACCCTTTGCTGTTCATATTTTTGTATTTGAAAAAAGTGGTAGCCACTGATGGCAACCAAAGGCCATGGACAGGTTTGCAACGTGGCAAGTGTTACTGCCCTGTAATGGGCTTGATTATCAGAATTGAGAGGTGTCCCTCATAGTGATGAATCCACAATGAATAGTAATGGCTTTATGACCCACAACTTTACTCTTAAAAAGCGTGATGCCCCCACAGTCAGATTTCTCCCTCAGGAGTGGGTAGAGACCAAAAAGGGAGCTAAAACAAGAATAAATATTGGACTATTGCACACATCTCCAAATGAATGTTGCTATAATGCTCCTCCAAGTGTGCCCTAATGTTAACACATTCACCATCACAATTCTATAAGTTGATAATGTGTTAGTGTTGAGTTTAAAGCTTGTTATGTTGAAGGTCAAAAAAATAAATAAATCAATTAATGCTGGTATTGAGAAGTAGTTTACTGTGGTCTTTTCATAAAACTGGGCTGTCTATGCAGCAGAAGGATGCAAAATCTTTTGAAACTGGTGCTACATGACAAGTGAAAAAAGAGAAAAGGGGCTTTGGCATTCTACTTAAAAGGTAGAAAACCTATAGCTATTAGAAGGCAATACGTAGTATGAGACCAATAAACACTCCCGTTGGTGGACGACGTTATGAGAGCTTGGCTAGTTTGACACAAAAAGTATGGTGGCCTGCTGATAACAAACAATCTCAAATTACAGTAACACAGCAAGATAAAGTATGTTTCTGAAAACATATGAGGTAAGAAATACGCAAAAGAATCACAGGTAGTTGTTGTTGACTGCAAGTGGTGCAGAAATGACATTTGTTAAATAACGTAACAAATGTCACCTTAAGGTTAGATGCACTAGAGGGACACATGAGGATTCAGTCAGTAATTTATGTGCCTCTGAGGATGAATAATACCACATGACTTCTTTTAAGCCTCCTTATATAAACCGAGTGAGGTCCTGTCCAAGTTTAAGACATCCTCTCGGGAAAAAATGGCACGGTGTGTTTACACCGTACTCCTAAATTGATCACAGACATCTTAACTAGAGCTCTGTCTTTGCCAAATCTATATTGCTACAGTGAGTGGGCCCTCTTCACTTTTCAACCCTTCAGCACTTCCTCCTTCCTTTCATTACACCACCAGGCTCAGTCTCTTGCCAATATTGGCTCTTAAAGCAGCAATATGAGATTAAAGATGATGTAATCTTTGTTTCTAATTAAATAAATCCTAAATGTTGAGACTCTATATCTTAAAATTTATGTTACTATTAAGATGTACAATACTTTTTTTTTCAATATTTATATTTTTTCTCTAGAAAATAAAGCTGTAACACCTGCTCTAACTTTCACATAGTACCACTCCAATCTGATGACTTTCTCCTCATTTAACCCCTCTCTCCTGCACTGTTTACACAACAAATTCACTCCCTTTTCTCCTTAGTTAACCCTCACCTTAAAGTAATCCAGCCTGACTTCTTTTCCCGCCTCTTAGCCATTCATCCCCCTCATTTACCTGGTAAAGCCAACTAACTCCTTTATCCTGAATCAACCCCTCACATGATAAACAAATACTTTAACATTCCTTCCCTCTGTTTTTGTTTACCTGTCCCTCCCTGCTTCGGTATCCCTTAAGTCCCTGTTTACTCTGCTTTGAGTCTGTTGTTACCTTTTTAACACTGCCTTAATCCTTTTTTCCCCACATTTAGTCTTAATCAACTCACTTTTTAATGTCTGTTTACCCGTCATTCAGTCTATATTTACTCCTTGTTGAATGTTCCATGTGCTCTTCCTTTGGCTCTTTATTTGTTGTGGATTGTCTCTTTCGTATCCATCTCTTGGGTTTTTATTTACACTCTCACCAATCTTGAGTATGTGCACGCCATTTCACATCTTTTCAAAGCTGTGCTGTCTCTTTACAGCTTATTCAGTCTCAAGAATACCCAGAATTCAGTGGTAATGCATCACTCAACAGCAGTAGACACATTATAACTCCTTCCCATTATGAGGTGAGTAGTGTCAATGAAACACAATAACATAAGAGTCAAGCCATATTCTCAGCAAGGTTGGTAAAGTGTATTTTAGTAGTAAAGCTTTCTTTCTTCATGTGGACATATATTATCACTACTTTGAAGAAAAACTGCCAGTTTGCGCTTTTTAATCAGAGTTTTCCCCTAAACAAGATAAAATGAAGATTTATGTTGGAATGCGTATGTAACTACCTCCTCCCCCAACCCTGGCAAACGGTGACTGATCTGAGAGCAGTTGTTCCTTTATTACAACTCTAGAAGCTCTTCGTAAAAATTAATAACACTTAAAAATAAAATAAGTAACCTAATTAGTTCTCACCCTGCAGTAGAGAGATGTGGAGGAGCAACCCTCGCTGCTCTCTTCACTGGTGCTGGTTCCCACGGCAGGGCTAAGCATAACATTGGCCAGCTGTGGGCGGAGAAGGGCAACGTGCATGGCCGTGTCGCCATCCTCATCCTCCATGTTGACGTCTGCACCCTCGGACACCAGCAGTTGCACCAGGTCGGTGTGGCCCTGCGTTACCGCCAGCTGCAGCGCCGTCTGGTTCCGGTTGTTACGGATGTTGATGTCACAGCGTCCCTGTGGAAGAGGAGGAATAGGAAAAATAGAATTACAATTACGCGCACAAGTCAAGTTGCATTTACAGTTTACATTTATGTCTGTGAAAAACTGACTGCTTCACACACATCTTCCCCTCGGCAGCACAGGAGTTCTATATCTTATCAGCACAGTTTCAAGGTGGCACCCAAAATAAGTATGAGCAATTCAGTATCTGATCAAATGTCCTGTTATAATGTAACAGTGAAGTTGACCTTTGACCTTTTGGATATAAAATGTCAACAAGTCATTATTATACAAGTATATAATTTGACATTTGTGTGAAATGTTATCATAATTAGCATATGAATTCTTGAGTAATAGCCAAAAGCATGCCTTGTGAGGTCAAAGTGCCCTTTGACCTTTGGCTTTGACTACAAAATTTTAATGGGATCATTCTTGAGTCCAGGTGGATGTCTGTGCCAAATCTGAGGACACCCAGATGCTCAATGTGTTCTTAAGGTGTTGCGTTTACAAGAATAAGACGGATGCAAGGTCTCAGAGACCTTGACCATTGAACACCAAAATCTAATCAGTTTGTCATAAAGTCCAAGTTAACGCATTTGTCAGATTTGACAAAATTCCTGCAAGGTGTTTGTGAGATTTTGCTTTTACAAGAATCAGACAGATGATGCCACAGTGACATTGACCTTTGACCTATGACCACCAAAACCTTATCAGTACATTCCTGTGTCCAAGTGAATGTTTATGCCAAACTGGAAAAATTTCTCAAAGGCGTTCTTGAGATAATGCATTCATGAGAATGAGATAGACGGACAAATTGAAAACATTTAATTTTAAATTAAATGTACAAAACGGACCTGTATTACTCTAAATTCAAAAGAGGCAGTTAAGTATCAAAACAGTTTTAAAGGATTCTGATGTGCTCCGCTCTTCAGCTCACCTCCTTGATGAGGATCTCGGCAACATCCCGGTGGTTGTTGAGGGAGGCCAGGTGCAGCGCAGAGAAGCCGTCGTCCTTCTTAACGTCCACCAGCTGTCGCGCTCTGGCCAGGATCTTCTCTGTGGCCCTGCCGCCGGAACAAACAACATGAGACTCTATTAGCCGGGGTGCACAACACTCCGGGCTTAAATTAAGACCAGTTATATCTGTAGTAGTTGCCCAAGTGCTTTTTACTACAAAGTCTCCCACTTAAAAAGATGGTAAATGGCGATGTTACAAGAAAGAGCCCAGTAGTATTAAAAGGGATTCTAATATTGGTCAGAGGGGAATATCAATACTCTGATTAAATGTGATGCTATATAAAATATTTAAGAAATTTGATACCCAGATCTTGATGTGAGCTTAGTATTACACACATGAACATGATCACACACATTGACAGTACATCACACCACTGCAGACTGTATGCACCTCTCAGAATACGAAGCTCTGTGTACTTGACCTCAGCTTGGACAGAGACGCAGCTGTTGTAGAACTGATAACAAGCCGATCTAACAAGAAAACACTGACGCATTACAGGCAGCCAGCTCTCACTAAACACAGCCAACTCACCCTTCATTGTGTTCAGTATTGAACCAGCACGCTATAATATGGTAAGATTATCAAATTCCAACATCTCAAAGGTCAACTGAGAGTATCAAACACTCAAATTTTTCAACGTCGAACAATTAAACCATCCTCATTGGCGTCCTTCTAGGTTTGTCAGATTTAAGCTTGTTATCTTCTATGTGAGGGTTAATAAAAGAGAAGCTTTGAGACCACATTCACTGAAGTGAGACTATTACAACTTTTTTTGTTGTGATTCACGCAGCGGGCTGATGCTGCAGAGTGAGGCCAGGCTGCATTGTTGAGTTGTCCTCTGCTTTGTAGCTGAGTTTGCTTTATGACGTGTGAAATTGAAGACGACGGCCTTAGCGGGCACCCAGGAAGCTGGCGTGCCACCATGGAGGCTTTGGTGTGACGTGACACAACTTTACTATTGACTTCAGGCTAATTTTAATGGTAGCTCTGCTGGATTTCACTGTTTGGAAACACTGGTGTTAATAGATGAGGCTGGTGTCAGTTTTTATTTTTTTATTTTAAGGTCAGTTTATTTATCAGAATGGCACAGACTGATGGAGAGCACACAAGGGACAATTATTGCTCCTAGCTTAACATTCTCTTTTTGAACTTCCATCCCTCGACAGACGGCTCCTCATTATCACTTATAAAACTAACAAACTGGAAGATGTAAAGACATTGCTCAGTAACCGGCATGCAGACATCATGCAGAATATCAATACAAGTCATAACCAATGAGCAACCAATCGTGCATACAGTAATACAACCCAAGCTACTTCATTGCCAATCCAGCCAATTACTATAAAACACAAGTGTCAGTGCAATACGTACTATAATGGAAAAACGTCCAGGGTGACGACTACAATCAGACACTTACATGTATTGCTTTTTAGGACTTTTTCAAGATTTTTAACCAAATTTAAGACTGTGATTTCTGGACAAATCATATTTTTCTTAATCAAGCATTGAAGGTTCCATGTATGAATATGGTTATTAGAGTGAGTTAGGTTAATCTAAATTTTGCCAACAGGTAAGTGCAAGTATAAAGGAAAATGACGTATAAGGTAGCTTTAAAATGTGAAAAATCAGAGATGTGGACTTTCACACAGAAAAGCTTGACTAACATTGACAAAAAGAAATTTAAAGATGGATAAATGAAGTAAGATAAAATATGTTGGTAGCAACTAAGACCTAACAAATTCAAGTTTCAACTCTGTTCAACTATTTCATGACCTTTAAGGTCTAATATTTATACCACTGGATTTAAGACTTTTAAGACTTTAAGGGACCTGCAGACGCCAGCAAGCTTTACGGGGGGGACACAGATGGCCGATGAAAAAAAGTATTTAAAAATGATTATTACTTTGTATGAGAATTCTGATTACTTCATTATGTAATGTCCTTTTTATCTACTTTTTTTTAATACTAAGAAAACAAGAATCACAAAAATCTTGTTTCAGTGAATCTGAGTGACAGATTCACTGAAACAAACTGTAAGCTATCTTTGTTCATCAACACACCAACTCTCTTAAATGATGCAACAAGATAGTGTAATCATTTCTGTATAACACTGTTGAAATCCCCTTAGTAGTGTACAGGGAACAAGACAAATGCAATTATTATTGCATCCGTGTAAAAAGTGGCTGCTTTAAAGCAGCTTTAATAATGATAACTAACCAATTACGTTTACAGGCTCATTAGTAGCAGTTTGCTGATTCATTTCAAATGCTTTACTGAGAGCTTGACCGCTGAGAGAGCAGGCTGCTTTGTTACATGTGTAGTCACGTATGGCCGGGATCTCCTCGGGCCGTATTACTAAGGATGAAAGCAGTTGGGGAGACATTGTGTTGGAGGTCATTTGTACCTGCAATGCAGCTCTGTGTGTGTGTGTGTGTGTGTGTGTGTGTGTGTGTGTGTGTGTGTGTGTGTGTGTGTGTGTGTGTGTGGTGAAGGTATTGAGGGAAATATCATTCCTGCTTTGGAGTCGTCTCCAGAGCACCCTCGTAAGCTGTGGAGCTCCCCCTCGCACATCTGAAGGACACACAGCCGTGTCCATTGCGTCACCTTTGCGTCCACTACGCCTCATTTCTCTGACTTATTTCCATAATCGTTACTTCTATGTGTTCATGAATATTCAGTCTTGGGCTGACGTTTCAGGGCAATTTTTGTGCAAACATGCCTTTGCACACAGCAGCTAGAGGGCATCTCAGGCATGCTGGTGATGACTTCTCTGGAGACTGAAGTCATCATTTGGTTATTTTTGGGAGTTTGCATCATGCTTGTTTGTGACTTGGCTCCTAATCAAAGCCCGATAAAAGAAAAACAGAAGAAATGTACCATGACTAGTTCTAATTCTTTGACTGTGGAAGTGACAAAAGAAAATAAAATAAAGTATTTTGATGTATAATTAGCTGTGAGAGTGAGTATGCTGTGATATCTGTCTTGTGCGTGCCAGTAAAAAAGTCACAATGTAGCTACAGAAAGAGAAGTAAATAGGAAAAATAGAACAAACTGTCTGAGATCAAAAAGGATTTGATGAAAGTAAGGAGAAAACAAAGAAGCTGGAAGGATGTGAGATTAAAGAAAAGAGGGAGAAATCCATACAAATATTCTTTCCAAGTAAATACCGTAAACAGACTAAGAAGCCCGTACATCCATTCGCCTCTTCTGTCGAGCTAAAAACTCCAGAAGAAATCTGGCTGCCTGCCTTGTTTCTTTTCTTTCCCAGGACTGTTTGTGAACTTGGCCTCCAGCCCTCTTTTTTCCATTTCCTCACAATAAATAAATACACTAATAAACAAAACATTCTCATCTTTCTGTCACAAAAAAAACAACAGACAGGCCACAGCTGCTCACAGGAACTCCATACAGCCTTGGATCAAACACAAAATCTACTTTTATGGATGATCTTTACTTTCAAAGTGGAGCAAAGCAATCATCAATTTTTTGGAGAAAAATTCCAAGCAGAGGTACGCATTGTACTTTGGTGATAGTAAATAAAAAGTAGATAAACATCAATGAGCATAGAAAGGAAAATCCACAATATCTATTAATTCCGATCGTTTAAATTTACTCAAGTGAATCTCATGTTAAACAGTTGATAAACAGTGAAAAAATGTGTCTACCCTCAATATAATGCCTGCACACATTCGAACCGTATATCACAAATCATATTTAAGACACAACAAAGCAGGAAAAAATGACAAACACACCTCACCTGTACTGTGTAAATGCACTGTAGGCCTGCTGGTGATATATGAATGAACTAGTGAACCGATCCAGTCCTGAATACTGTAAATCCTGTGTCTCTACTTTTGGCGCAGCGGCTGATGTCAAGCTAAATGAATGCTGGAGTGCGCAGCCTTAACTCCCAGCACTGCACATATGACACTTGCCAGAACAGATCGGACATTTATTAAATGAGTGTCTTCCGCGGCCTCTGCTCGCATGCTTTTTTTTCCTCTCTCGCTTGCCTGTTGACTGCCTTTTTCCCCTGCTCGGTTTGTCCACATGCTGCACTCATGTACAGTCTGTCCTGAGATTTTCTTTTTTTTAGGATCTTTTTCAAAGTGTGTACAATGAGATGGCTGGTTGGTGGAGTTACGAAGAAATGTGGGTCACAGGGAGGTGAATTTATCACTTCAAAGCTTTCATTTGACGAGAAAAATGGATTGACTCGCGGTCATTTTTCACTGGTTTTGTACATGACAGACGGGCGTTAAGTGGATTTTCGAGAGTCTGCAAGCAAATTACCAAAGGACTGAGCTATGGTTATCTACTTACAGCCTGACAATCTTCACTAATGACAACAGCAGGGCTCCCAGTTTTTTTAATATACATTGCAAAGACATTATCCTTCAAAAGACATAAAATGCACTTCAAAAAGTGTCTAATTGAAACCTTGAATGAAGTGGCATCACTTCAGGGAGGAAATTTATGGTGATGCTGGTGTTTTTCAGTCCCGCTTCCTCTCCTTCATGGCACCTCTTTATAAAAAGAGCCAGGGACAATTTTCCATTACATGGTTTTCTTATAATTTCGGAAGGAAAGTTTATACGAGGTCATAAAAGCTCTGGGAACTTCACCATGGTCAGACTTGGAGCACAAAATACCAAGTTGTCACTCGGGCCTGTGAGGAGGCTTACTATCACACTGTATGTGACCTGAAATCGTGGAGAAACTAACAATATCAGCAACGCAGATTACATGCATACATGTGCATAACATGTAGCTACATTTAGCAGCGTATGCTACATAATGTTAACACTTGCAGTAGCATGTCTGAAGCAGATTTCCATATAAAGAAATCTAGGACATGATGACATTGAAATATTTTACATAAGACACAAAAGACATAAAGTACAATAAGTTACTTTTAAAATCAATCCAGAGTACTGCTGAGGACTGTGGCGTTTTCTAATAAGGTGAATCATTCACATTGGGTCTGTTCTCTCTACATTTCCAGGCTATTCTGGTTGTGTGGGTGCTGATGTGATGCAACATGGACAGAGGAGGACACCGGCACGCCAAAAACAAGGAGCCAGACAGAAGAGTTGTGTTTGAGGGTTGAAACCTTATCATTGTGAGAACATTCAGTTTTCTGCCTGCCCGGTCAGCGCGGCGTCAAGGCTCAGCTGTGATTGAGCACCTTCAGTGTCAACCAGCCTGAAACCAACACAGTCCGAATACAAGGGAGGCTTTGTGACAGGTGTCAGCGAGGCAGCCCCGATGTTTGTCCTCGAGCACCTCAGAGGAGAGTGAAATGTTTGAGCTGATCTTTAACCAGCTCCCTATTTGTGTTCCTGTGGCGACTCATACAATACATGAAAGAGTTTTGCAGGAAATTCATCTTTTCTTATTTGAATTAAGAATAATGTGTTTTACTTTCGCCTTTCAATAAGCACTGTGATACAAACAGTGGCAAAGTTATGACAGCTCTCATGGCTGCTGTGATGAGATTTTTGGGGAAAAAAAGATCTGGTACACTCTTTCACTGTTTGTTCAGATTTTTTTTTTTTTTTTTACTTGAATTTCTGTTTCTGCGATGCTGAAAAATGACTACACTAAATGTAGTTCTGGAAAGTCAGTGTGTAGGGAAACGGTGCAAAAATAAATGCTGCATTTTTGCCTGATACTGACTTCCATCCTGCTGACAGCAGCAGCAGCAGCTGTGTGGGAGATGAGCTCAGTTTCTGTAACGAGTAGTGTGTGCGTGAGAGTTGACCTTTGAGTCCACATTTGAACACACAGGAGAGATTCACAAGCCCACAAACACAAGCCCATAACCATCATTTCCAAGGCTCACACCAGATATGTGCATTCAAACTACCAAGACACAGAGAACAACTGAGCAGAACAGACTTCTTTTTGTTTGTTTGCTATTATAAGAATGAATTATTTAGAGTAGTACTACTTCCCATATTTTAACTTTTCTTAGACTTTTGAAAGATTAATGTAAGATATTTTAATATCAATAAAGGCCTTAATTGAGATTCATTGTGTCAATGCCTTTTAAGACTTTTTAAGGATCTGCAGGAAAACTGGATGCAGTTTCATTAATCATGCTATATGACGACCCCATGAAAATCCCAACTACATTTAAGTGCTTGGGTAAAAATCCAAATTCTAATGTTACTTTTTGTGATATGTGTGGCGCCTCAGTAAGAAAGCAGAAAGTTCTGAATATGATCTCTACTCACAGTTTGTTTCCTTTGAGTGCGGCGTGGTGCAGCAGATTGAAGCCTCTGTGGTTCTGCTGTGTGAAGTCAATGTTGGGCACCAAGACCAGGATTTCGATTATATTGCGGAAATCTTTAGCGATGGCATCATGGAGCGGTGTGTCCCCGTATGAATCCTGAGTGAGAAGAAACATTTGGTGAGTGAGGCTGTTGTACACGTGGGAACTCATCTCTTTGGGCCTCTACATGAGGCATGTTGAGACACGACACAGCGAAATCCAAAATCCTGTTGAAAACTTGTTTCAGTGGTTACTGTAGAATCATAGTGTCTAAGTAGAGGGTAGCAGGGAATTTAACTTTCCAAACAGCACCATGAATCAATGAATATCTATAATACATACATTGCAGTCACATCTACAATATTTTTTATAATATAGAGGTGTCAGTCTGCACCAATGACATGATTTTGTTCGCGAAACTGATGTGTAATCCTGGCATGAACACTGTATGTATTCTGAATCTATATTTGTAGTGTGATGGATGCTGCAGTCCATTCTGATTGTGTGTGGCCAAAAACAAAAACAAACTGTGGGCTGCTGTTTTTAGCTGAGTAGCCACACTACTCAAGCAGAAAAAAAAATGGTTGTTAGTGTATTCGGGGGCTTGTTGCAGGCATGTTAGACAGTGAGGAAAATGCCCTGAGAGAGAGACTAAATTGCCTTAATGAGGCTGAGGGCTGAAATTCAGCAGGGTCACAGTAAAACACCATAAATGTTTGTATTTGTGTGTTTACATCTACTTGGAAGGGAAATGTGTGAGACATGACATGTGTTCAGCAAATGGCTGACACTGCCAGAGAAACTCACTTACTGGCTACTCAAACGCTCACTCAACGACGACCACTGGCTACTCATGTCTACTAGCTGAGTCATGAGCTCCTGACCAGTGACTGAGTCAGAGAGGGCATGATGAGGCTTTGTAGGTAGAGAAGCACAACATTGGATTTTTTTGCCAATATCACACATGCCAATATTTGAAGTCATTTTGGCTGATTGCCAATGCTGACATATGCACATTTTTTTGCACCTGGCTGCAGAGAACATCTTATTGTAATGGCAAAGTGGTAGATGCAGACATGAAATATAATGCTTTAAAAAATGCACCCATTCACTGGGCAAAATTTTTAAATAATTTAATTTACTTTTATGTAACATAAAAATAAAATTCAGTAAATAAATAAATAAATAAAATTAAAGTAAAATTCAGTCTTGGATTAATTTTAGTTTGCTAGCTTGTAATGTTTTTAATGTTGTCACACTTAATTAAATGTTAGTTTTTATCCTGAAACAGGGTACATCATCAGTTTGTCGTTATTAAATATAATTTAGCAAATGGGTAAAACATATTCATGGAAGAAAGTCAATGATATAGCCTAGTTATTTCTTCCAAAAAAATAAATTAATAAATAAACTACATAATTCTTTGCAGTTTGCAGCTTGGAGCAGGAGAGACACTCCTCAGGCCATTTTAGCACAGATGTCAAACCAAACTATGAACTGGGTGAACTGTGTGATTCCCATCTCTTATCACACATGACAAAGTGTGAGCAAATGGCTAATCATTTCACACCTACATAACCAGTGGTATTAAATGCTACTAAAACTGCCCCAGCACAGTTTTCACTTGGTCTTTATACCAAATAATAAATCAGTTAATGTAGATAAATAATATGTGGGGAAGAAAAAAAATGAGAAAAATGACGAAGAATTAAATACACAAACACGTTCACTTGGGTTTGTAGAGCAATCTGAGGTATGAGGCAGCTTCGGCCCTCTCACCTGGAGATTGACGTCAGCCGAATGCTCGGTCAGCACTCGCACCACGTCAGTGAAGCCCTTGTTGACTGCAATGTGGAGCGCCGTGCACATGGAGTTGTTCAGGAGGTTAACATTTGCCCCCTTGCTCAACAGCAGCCGTGTGATCTCTGCCTGGTTACTGAATGGAAAGACATCATAAACAAAAAAAAAAGACATGTAAACAGATTGATCATCATTCCTGTCGAGTGATTAAACAGCGCTTTTCAAGATTTTCCAGCTCTACTTCCAATGAACATCTCAAAAGCTTGTTCTGAAAACCCTCTGCTGAAGGGTTGCATGCTAAATTACCCAAATGTCATTCTTTTTAAACTCTGTCATTTTATTTGCCTGATGCGCCACTGCTGCAAGCCGACGAAGTTATTTTCGACAAGTATGAATTCCCGAGGAGATTTTGTTGAACGTCGACTTCCTGAGAATGTGTTACTGTGGCGAGAGGAGGAGGAGATAGAGCTGGCTGATTAGGCAACACTTTAATGCTGTCGCTTCTGTGAATGGATTATCAGGCTACAAGGAAACATTAGGAATGAGAGCTCTGTGGTACATCTGCCAGTCAAAAGGAGCAGGGCTGTATCTTCTTGTGAACTCAAGTGCTCTCGCTCTGTACTATTGTGCACTTAAATGTGTGCACGAAAACTGCGATTGCTTCCTTACCCAAAGGCAGTGTAGTGCAATGCCGTGTCTCCGTCTTCATCCTTGACCTCGATGGAGCTGTTGGCCTGCAGCAGGGCCTTCACCACCTCCATGTGGCCTTGGTGAGCAGCAACCTGCAGTGCAGTCTTGCCCTGGTTCTTTATATCCACCTGCCAGGGACACAAACGTGGTTGGAGATACATTAGAGCGGGTTGGTGGCCTGGACGCTAACAGAGCTGAATGTAGACTGCCTGGAAATAATCTGAGCATGAACTACAACCACGTTCGTCACACACTTGATACATAATCCTAATAAGTAGTGGAGTCATCACCAAGTAGAACTGTAGTCAAGGACGTAACAAAACAAGTCCTTGAGTTACATTATGTAATGCATATGTGTAAGTCATATGTAACATTAAATATAATGTGTTGTATTCTGTAGGCTGACTCGAGTTAGCACCATTAATTTTAGCTGAATTACCATTGACCTTAAACTGCAAATACACACTCACACACTCTAACCAGACTCTGGTTCTAGTATTTCGGTTTTAAGGAGATGTGGTGGTTTTCACTTAAGTCTTTTGGTTTGCAACTGTCATTTAAAAATAGAAAATCTAAAATAGATTTTGTGTTTTTATGGCTTTCAGATTCCATTTACGTCTTCTTGAGAAACTGCAGTCACGAGAATGAGACAAACCAGATCACAATGACCTTGACCTTTGACCTGTGACCAACAAAAACAAATCAATTCATTGTTGAGTCCAAGTGGATGTTTGTGCCAAATTTGAAGAAATTCCCTCGCAGCTTTCTTGGGATATCACATTCATAAGAATGGGATGGACATCCCGAAAAAAATGATGCCTTGTAACTGGCATGAGTGTATAAATACAGTTTCCTTCACAAAGTCATCGTAACGCAGGGTGAGTAACTAATTTTGGTTCGATCCCTGATCATTCTCTTGCTCTCCCAAGCTGGATTTAATAATCAGTCTTAGAGTGTCTTCTCTTGACCAAAGCAACGCCATGAAATTCTGAGAATAAATTTCAGTTTATTAACGTATCTCATATATCTCATGTAATTCCTCACAGTTCTCTTCATTAAATATGTGTGTTAATGAGAGAGTAACATATAGTTTACAGCATAAACCATGTTTGATTCATATACAGTACTATATCCATTAAGGAGAAGGGGGAAGAAAAATGCTCTGCCCCAGTGCTGTGCTGCATCAATAGTTTTGAAAGATATTAGAGTGGTGTGTGAAAATCTGGATAGTCCAGAGTCATTAGCTTCATCAGACAGACTGTGTTTGGTGTGTCCTTTGCCTTATCTGGTTCACTAAGTCACTCTGGCCCTTAACTTCCCCCACCCCCTGTCTTGGTGTCGTGGTGGAAAGAGCTCTTGGAACGGGCAGCGGACTGCAGCAAAGAGAAGGAGTGCTGCACTAACCTTGTCAGGATACTTCTGCACCAACTCCCGCACTTTGTTGGCACTGCCGTGTGCTGCCTCAATGACCAGCCGGCTGGGATTGTCCTGCTCTGTGGACTGAGACAGCAGCTTCTCCAACACTGAGATGACAGTACCTGAACAGAGACGCAGGCAGTTGGAGATGGAGGGGAGGGGAGGTTGTGAAAAGGGGACAGACAAGAGAGACAAAAGGATTCATTTAGCTTAATGAGTCTAATATGATTAGAAATGGTGTCGCAAAGCCTTCCAGAGAGCTAAAATAGCAGACAAATGGGTTAATGGGTTTGTCAAAGCTGCGGTAAATGCAAAACCACATGAATGAGTCAAAATGCCCCTTCATGCAGTGCAATCTGACCACACACACATCCACAAACTCACACAAGCTCCCGGCTGCTGAGGTGAGCACATGCACAGAACAGATTTAGTCATGACTGAGAGACTGCTGGGAACTTCTGACATGATGATAAATGTCCGCTGTGCTGCCAAAGCTTCTCGCTGTCAACATGCAGGATCATGACATGATATAGTGAAGAACATTTTCAAGAAATGACACATATTACACACACTGCTGCAAAAAGCAAGCGCAACTGTGGCCATGAATGCCGTAGTTGCAGCCTGGATGTGAAAACAGGCAGAGCTGCTGGAATGAGGGCGGGGGGGGGGGGGAGAATGAGTGCATGCAGAAGCTGGAGCTGAAGTGTTAGCGATGAGCCCCCTCGTCCCGGCAGAGGCCTTACTTCCAGATTCGTTGGGGTTCTCGGCCGTCATGAGGTTGGCGTCCACCTCCACGGTCTGGGCCGAGAGGCACGCTGGGTTGAACGTCCACGTCTGGCCTCCAAACGCCACCCGTAGGTCACCATCTGCATACACTTTCAACACCTTCCCCGCCTGGCCAAGCACCTAGGAAAAAAAACGGTGAGTAAGGTGGATGTGGTGTGGATTGGTGAAAAAGTGCCTTTTTGGAGGGGACAAGTAAAGAGATAAAGACCAGAACTAATCCACCAGGAACTATTCATTATTTTTTTGAGGAATGAATTCAGTGCTTCTTTCATTTTAGGAAAAATAACCAGGCCCCATTTGGAGAAGTGGCTCTAAATTTGGTGAGTTCCTGATGTACACCCAATTTTCAGGAAGTAGGTCACTTTTAAATCAGAGGAAGGTCTGCCAAATAAAGGCTTTACTTTAGCAAGTAATGAAGTTAACATCAGACAGACAGGGAGGTAACCTGAAGATGCCAGAATACAGAGGTGAGGCAAAGTCATTGTTTTAGAAGTTTCAAGTTATTACATCCCAATACAAGCTGCACATCAACATATGCAAGGCCTTTATCAAGACTTTAATTAGGGGACTTCGTTTAGGACTTGAAACTTGAAAATTGCAGTTACTGGTGTGAAGGTCCAAGTCGAGTTACAATTTGTTTTTTTGATATTGTCAATTGAATTTCAAAATTTTCGTGACCTTAGTTTATAGATTCATGTTCTTCGAGTTCTTCACAAATCTACCTGGACCCTAGAAACTGAATCAGAACCTGTACAAGTTCAGGTCCATATTTTATTATGGTCAAGCGAGTCCAGGTTGGGTCTCAGGTCTGTTTCTTATTATTGATTACGTGATGATCAGGCTTACTTACGGTCAGATTACAAGAGCAAAAGTTAAAAAAAATAAAAGAATTGATCAGAAGCACCAGCAAGTTTAAAGCTGAGCACTGGTAAGAGGGATAGTGTGCCCAACAATATGCAAAATTTGATTAATTTAAGAGAAGCCCTTTTGATTATTATTTTGATTGGTGCCTTACCAACTAAAGGAATATAAACAATCAAAGAATGGAGACATATTCAGACTTTGTGTCCACTTTAAAAGTAGACATTAACCCCAGACGTCTCTCTCCTCTTGGACATGCAACAGGTCAGGTCTGTAATAACTCGGGCAAAAATGGGTCCGGCAAATACATGTTTAAAAAAAATAATGACCATTTTTATTTTGGAACAAATTTCCCAATTAGGGTTCAGGTGCGTTATTTTGGACCCTTGAAGATCTCTAGTCCACACCCCTGCCTCAGTATGGCATTAATTCAGTCTTTATAACTATAGCTGAAATACCATGAAGAGTAAGTATGATCAGTCTAACAGCTATTATCAGGCTAAATGAGCATACAGGAGCCATGCTGTCTGTCCACTCCCCGTGGCCGGCCTGCAGTCTCTTCACACTCTCAATGTCCTCCAACACTCTTACAAGTTCGCCAACTCCAAACGTGTTCACCTAGTGGACAAAATGATGGACAAATAATTAAAAAAAATTCCTAGCCTACCAAACTGAAAAAAAAAAAAGTGATAAACCAACTTCGCTCACGTTTAAAGTGAAGTTCTGACCCATGTGACATCTTACAGTGAGATCCTACCTTGGTGAGAGCCCCAGGATGGAAAGTCCAGCGGATGTTGTTGCTGTACTGGACTCTGACATCTCCTCGGTCAGTGATTCTATGAACAGTCCCGATCCGGCAAATGTACTGAGAACACAAATAGGCTGTGTCACCCAGGGTTCTCCCTCTGCAATGCTGTGACCTTAATGTTCCCTTTAGCAGCTGTGATTTGAGAGTTGAATGCTCTGTTTCCTTTCACTCTGTTGCACGCTAACGTCCATCTGAGCCACTTATATAAATATTCTGTACAGCAAGCTCGGGAGACCTGGTGTTTTGTCTGTGAGGCCATGTTTATCTAAAACATAAAGAGTACATACAATGGGCAAAGTACAAATAGGTCATTGCAACTTGTCTGAAAAAAAAACAAGTGAAGTTCACTTGGAACTTCTACATTACAGAGGAACTCGATAGGGAGTTATGTAAAACCGTCTGTTTTTAAAGAAGCTCTGTACGGTAATCAGAGTGCATCTTTGACTCAGAGGTTGTCTACACACAGCTCTCAACATGGAGTTGGCTGAGGTGGCTACAATGCTAACTGCTTGAATATTGCTAACAACGACAGCAATACTAAGATAGCTAACATTGTGTCCTGGGGGGAAAACGGAGGGTGAGTGCTACTTTTCTGCAACAGCACTGTCTTAATATCAGTGGTAACTGCCATATAAGAACAATGCAGAGTGGCAGCAATGCACTAAAATGTGTGTGCAGCTGGACTGTCTACCACAGCAAAGGACAGAGAAGCTCCGAATACAACATACAGAGAGAGAGCATGACTTCATTCTCTGCTCAGGCACCATTACTCCAATATATACCTGAACATTGCTGTTGCAGCTCCAGTAGCCAGACATTGTCTTAATGTTCCGCATTTTCCACGGCCCCATGTTATGTTATCTTTGGAAGTCTTTTTCTTTTCTGTATAGTAAAGATAAACATCTAAGGCCTAAACTCTTCATATTTAAAGAAAGTTTATTGCAATTAGTAGGACAGTGTACAGGAACTCTTTTCACTTTTCTGTACAGTTAATGTAATTTTTGCATTATTTAAGTTTATTTGGCAGTAGGTTTTCCTGTAAGCATCCTTTTGTAAGCTTTGGCATTCATAACATTAAAAAAAACAAACTTTATTAAATAAAATTCCCATTTTTAATTTATTCCTTGGGTGTGCTTCCCTTATTTGTCTGGGCCATAACAATAGCAAATACTGGTAAGCTGCTATGTTAATGTTCTGAATATCCAATAAAGCTCCTTTAATATGTTTGGACCTTTGTGATTCGTCTTTCTGGCAGAGTGTAAGACTTTAATACCTCAGCCATTTTGGGGTTCCACCCTCCGTGGCCCTCCTGCATCTGTCGCAGGATGTCCACCTCCAAGAGACACTTGACCTTGTCGCCCTGCTGGAAGGAGTGGCCGTCAGCACTCTCCTGGCGCTGCAGCTCTGCGTGCTCCCCTGATGGACAGGTGTTAATGTTGGACACTCATGAGGGTTTTCCAAAGCAAGCACCAGCAACAGTTTAGAGTCAGCACATTTTCTGCAGACATTCATATTTAAACTCGTGTTTTAAACTGTCGTGCAATAATACCAAAAAACATTACAATAACGCCTAGTATGTTTTTGAATGCCAATTCCTATATGACAAAGAAATTATTTATAGGTTAAAGATGAAGAGGAGAGCTGACCTTTATTTATCTGTAAGTAGTGACAGACTAGAATCCAGTTTTCGAAGGCTATTAACTGTCAAATATGCACGGTTTACTCCCTTAAACAAATGAGAAATAAATGACTTAGAGCAAACTTCGAAATAGAATTCTGTCTGTCTTACCGAGCTTTGGTAGGTGGTCCTTGTAATAGAAGCCTCCTTGGCCATCAGACACGTATTTGAGGTCTACCTTGCCCTTGTGGCCCATTCGGTAGACATTGGTGGTGCCATTAGACCAGGTGACGCTGGCCACGCTGCGACCAGACTCTGTGTCCCAGCCGCGAATGTCCACTACCTTCCCAACCTTACCCTCCCCGCCTACACACACATAAATACACACACACACACAAATATGCAAGAAACAATAATGCATCAGTGTGTGGGAGAAGGGGCGAGATAAAAGCATGAAAGAAAATTCAGCTTAGAAAGAAAAGATGTTAGATAAAAGGAACAGAGTTTGGCATGTTTTTCATCAAGAGAAAAATGTGCACAGTCAGATTTGACAAGCACAATATAAACATGACATAAATGAGATGAGGACACAGAGGTGTGTGAGAAACAATTTCCCTATAGAGACATAAGCTGAATAGTGTCATTCACTTCCATTTTCTAGAGCCAGCTCAGTCCTTAATAGTTTCTCTATGAATCAAACTGAGAAAACAAAATGCTCCATTCTTGATTCAAAGACAAAAAAACGACCAATAAAAAAAAAAAAAAGAAACACCATAAAACAATAGAATGTTTCACATTGTGGTTTCAGATCTTGACATCAGGTTTTATGATGTAAATAAACTCTTGTCAAGCCAGTAAAGTCATCAAGCTGCCTCAGTGCCTAACCACACTAGCTAAACCAGTGACCCGTGACACGACATGGCGGGCTGGGGGTTTCTGAGCATGCTCAGAGCTCCCCGTATGCGCTTACCGCATACACCATTCAAGCCTGATGAGTGACTTAACCAAACCCCGGGGCATTGATTTCAAAGACACCAAAAGGACATTTTGACTCATTCGCTCCAGCCCAGAAAAGGGAGTGATGCTATTCTCAGAGACAACGATGACCCCAGACCAGAAAACATAAAGACGTATTAGCATTCCCGCTTTCCCCAGAGGGAACACTCAGGGGCTTTAATTTTGCCCACTAACGTGGAAGATTGCTTTCAATTATCATTTGAACTATTTCAAACATCTGCCAATGCAAGCTGTCTGCTTCTGAAAGAGAGCACATTTTTTTCAAAACAGCAGTGTAGACTCGTAGTTCGACACATATTATAAAACTGCAGATAATCATGGAAACCAAAAGCTCAAAATGTGCACCATAGACTATATTTTAAGTGAAGGGGCTTCTCAGTTTATGCCACTACACTGGGCTGGAAAAAGAAAAACAAAGAAGACAAATGTTATGGCACAGGGACTGTGTAAAGACACTCACAGACAGGCACATCTGTGGAACAGACAGATGAGTCACTGGCAACATAAATGCACACAGACACATACTAACACGACATTTTGCGGGTTAATGAGACGTGAGGTTAAAATGTTATTATGGGTTGTGGATGGTGAAATGCTTTGAAGAGGTACAGCTCCATGCTTTAAGAAGGTAGGGGGCCTGCTGAGCTTGCAGTGTCGAGTTAGTGGTTAAGAACATTCCCCCCACACACAGCACTCACCGTCTTGGTTGCCCCAATCCCAGTCAGGTCCACGAACCACTTTAACCCCCTGGAAGATTCCTTTGAGGATGATCCGTGGGAGGTTCTGCCTCGGTGCCAAGCTCACTCTGTGATAAGATCATGGAGACACAGCTGAGCAAAGTGCTCTACAGACCATTTCAGACAACATTAAGGCTTGATATGAAATCTACAAAACCTGGCCGCGAAGTATGCATAATAAAAACCAAGCTTTGAATCTGTGACCAGCCAAGGCAGACACACACCCCGAAAAGCCACAAAATACGGAAAAGACGCAGTATTATAATAGTTATGAGCAAATACATTTACTTCATTATTAGGGATGCACCCCTTGTGAAATTCTGAGCCAATACTGATGCTCAAAATAGCAATTCTCCCAATTAGGATGTTTTTTGCTGTTGTTATTTAAGTCTCTGTGTTATTAATCCCCCTTTTTGTACCAGGGAAACAAAGAAATCTTCATTATAAATGAAATCCAGTTAAAACATACAAATTTACTGAAGAACCATTAAAAACACATTCTTTTCTAATTAAAAAACTTTTTTTCTGCAATATATATTTTAAATTGCTGTAAAACATCTACACATTTCTCCTTCAAAAAATGGTATTTATTTAACTTTCTTGCAAAAAAACAGAGGAATAGTGTGTATGTTACACCCTGGGGTTTGTCATAATAATGTAACTCAATGCAACCTCCGTTAGTTTTGGCCACTGCCTGCTGCAACACAGCTAGTGTTAACAATTTTTTTTGTTCACAATGTAACTTTATCAGGAACAAAACCAGGTGCTCCCTCTGACACTATGATGGTGAATTTACTGCGTCTTTACGTCACAAAGTCATCCAGAGAAGATCTCTGTTTGACTTCTAGGACGATGGGAGCTCTGCTTTTTAACCTGTGCGAAATATCGATGTGACACAATGGAAAACATTAGCAACTGCCTTCGGTGAATGACAGCTTATGTGCCGTAGGTCAATGGCAGTCAACAATGCTGTTACCGAAGCTCAGCTGATAAATCGGTGCATCCCTATATAAATTGGTCATGATAAGGGGTGCAGTTTTTAAGGTTTATACATCTGTCAAAAATGTTCGTGATTGATAATCAAGCTTATGAAATGCAAGTTATGAAGGAAAAAAAATCCTTGATGACAATAGACATGGGCTATATCTGCTGCCAAACCCACAGAAGTTTTGTGTCTGAACCATAAGTCAGATTCAACGAAATACTGTTGTCATACCAAATCCCGATAACTAGAAAGTCCATTGACAGATGGACGGAACCAAATTCAACAGATTAATCCTGTGCAACTTAAAGGATTTACTGAAGAACACACAATACTGTTTGAGAAGGACACTTAGATAAAAACCTAACCCGTTAATGTATCAGAAAAAA
Source organism: Plectropomus leopardus (assembly GCF_008729295.1). NCBI lineage: Eukaryota > Metazoa > Chordata > Actinopteri > Perciformes > Serranidae > Plectropomus > Plectropomus leopardus. The sequence continues at coordinate 8,935,350 of NC_056470.1, read as the reverse complement.
ATGGCTACTGTATATTGAGTTTAAACAAAACAAGCTGCTGTGATCTCCTTTCAACAGACAACAAAGTATCTTGTAGAGATTTCGTGTACGTGAGCTTGGTTTTGTTTACATTAAACATTTTGTGCCAAAAGACATAACATGTATCCTAGCATGTTAAATACATTTCCTACCTCATAAAAACCTACAAAACCCTTTAAGAATGTTTTGACACAAGAATCAGCCGTCTTCTTTTCCTATTATTAGCACGGTGCTACCTGTCTAAAGCCATCCCATGCTCCTGATATTTACAGTATGTATGTCAGCTGCCTGACAGATGGCTTAGTTTGCTTAACAATGTCTCATCTGTGCTAGCTCTTCCACAAGTGGTCAAGAAATAAGTTCGATCTACCCTATTTAAGACAAAGTATTTTTCTAGAAAGTGTAAAAAAAAAAACCATAAAAAAAAACATTTCTATGCATCAAGTGCAAATACAGATTCAGACACAGAGACTGTCATAACTTCAAAATCTGACATACCTTATGGTAAAGATTTGATCAGATCTTGGCGCAAAGGAGCTGCCTATTCCCATACTTTCTTGACGAGATCACACCCCGGCTTCCATTTAAACCAAACAGCTTTTTGGATTGACTCAAAGTCATATAAAATCCAGTTTGATCAAAAGAGAAAGAGCCTTGTGAGAGCTGTCGTCCTCAGGGAGCCTAAACGAGACTTTGCTGCTCCTGCATGTTTCTCTAGCGCCAGGGTATTGCTTAAAGTTAGCCTTGGATAACTTCATCCCCCATCAGTGACCAGATTTTCCAGGTTCCTGGGCACTGTGGCAGGAAACAGCAGTACATTTGGCTCTGAGAGCCAACTAACAGTAAATCTCAGCGTGGGACTGGGCTTGGACAGGTCTGTGGCTGACAAGAGTGCATCTGTAAACAGAGCTTTGAGCCTAATCCCTGGACAGCAGAGCCATCAGAAAGCAGGCCACCTCAGGGCAAAGCATAGAGCATGAGTGTGCTTACCTGGTGTCTGTATAATAATAATAATAATAATAAACTTTATTACAGACTCAATGGTCCAGATAAGAAGAGCAAGACAATACATACAAAAGATATAAAAGACACATATAAGTACCATACCAACATATTCACAATGCAATAAGATCACTTAAAAATTATATATATATTCATATATATAAATATGATAAACAAGATAAAAGAAAATGCTGTACATACATTACATAGGGTCTGTACAAAAACATTTTTATGCATTGCTTCAATGCAATAAATTAGTTGCGTTGCTGTGTTTGAGGCTTTCCAGGAATTCAGGCTATATATGGCAACACCTAACAATCATGGCTATAGTAAGAAACTTATTGAACTTGTAGTATTAAGGGTTACGGAGAGAATGTAGCAACCTGTGCCAATTTCCTGATGACACAAAGCTGATTTAGTTCAGACTTGAAGGACTGACTGAAGGGATTCTCGGTGTTGCCGCTCTGAGAAAGACAACAGCTCCTTCAAGGGATCAAGATTTCTAATCCTGCTCAGCCAAATGTCACCTCTGCTCTCAGACAGGATCAGGACAAGAGACTTGCACCTACTGACACAGCGGCTGGGTCAACAGTCAGCCAAGGGTTAGTTTTACTGTTGAAAACAGGAGCAGAAAATAAGAATTTAAATCAGATTGGTGTCTGTCAGAAAAAAGTTGGTGTGATAATACCAGCTGTGGGTGGCATGATGGCTTGACTTTGTGTCAATCTACACTTCAACAACCAAAGCACTGAAACCAGGGTGCAAAATTAGCACTAGGCACTTGGGATGTAAATCACAAGTTTCATCACCATACGACATTATACTGATTCTCTGGAAAAAAGATGTACTTGCTGATATCATAAAGTGTTCCACAATACAATTTCTATTTGATTCAGGGGCCTGCAATCAATGTGAGGTGACATCAGTAAATATGAGGGATGCACAACAATATTAGCACGTCATCAGTATCAGCAGATATTGGCTTTAAAATGAAATATTGGATTCAGCCATCATGCTGATTTCTGCTGATATCGCAAAGCATTTTTTTTGACAAAGTGAAGACGTACAAAACATCAACCCTAAGTTGAAGTATTTTTCTTATTTTTCACTATGAATGAATATTACTTACACTGAAAAGCATTGTATTTTATGTCTCCATCTGCTGGTGGGCCATCACAATAAGAGTATGCATAGTATGATGTTAATTCCACTATAGAAGAGTCTTGATAATCACTAGGTGAAGGAAAAGTGGATGTATCAATCAATATGGATATTGGATATGGATATCAATATGGACATTGGCCAAAAATCTAATACCATGCATCCTAGTAAATACCTTTATTATCTTTTTCTTGGATGTTTACCATTATCTGCCTGGTGCAAGGCTGCGAGCTCTATTTAAGTGCTTAGGAGGGAAGTTTGCGTGGATGAAAATGGTGAGAAACGTGCCATGGAAAATTCAAAATAAAGGCGTATCTTAAAAATGACAATATGTATTGATGTTTTCACTTTGCATCGACAACGTTTGATCCTTTATTCTCGAATCTACTTTCCACAATTGATTACTGGTAAAAACGAATGATCAATAAATCAATTAATCATTATTTGAAAAATAATATCAAAGCGCACAGCAACATATTGCATATGCTTTGACAGCAATCTATGGATTAACTGATTGGATTTCACATGTTTGATTAAATTCCTTTGACCAATTAATTGTTATCATCCCAAATTCAGACTGACATACTAGCCACAAGTCAAATGCAGGTAATACATGCAAGTAGCTGATAGATTTACTTCACTATTCCAGCCTAAAAAACAATGGCAATCTATTGACTGGCTAGTGAAGTTTGAACACGTTTGCAATGGACATACATACATTTTGGAGCAAGAAATGAGCATAGAAATTGCAGTTAGCTAAGCAAAACCAAATTCAGGTTGAAATTCCAGACAATTCTGACTCCGAGAGACAGCACTGGAAAAACTCTTCAGGCTAGCAGTGGGGGTTTTGCTTTTAACTTTACTACTTCTGCTGCTCCACCTGAATTGGGGAGGTCAGGTGGAGCGGTAGAGCTTGATGTGCAAGAAAAGGATTAGGCATTGAGTTGACCGGATATGTTCCCTGGATCTGCGTGTGTGTTGTTTGTGTGTTGAAGAGCCGATTAACCAGCTGCATACCAACCATCTCCTCGTAAACATATGGTACACGCATATGCTGCCGTGAGAATGCGGCATGCTAATCCAGTTAAATCTGTTGTAATTACAATGGAACACTCATGGACAGTACATCCGGCTCAGGTCTCACACCATGTTTGTGATGGTGCGGCTCGAGTGTCACTGAGCTGCAGCGGTTTTTACAGCGTTGACAGCTTCTCATTGTCCCCTCGGGGCACCAATAAAGTTTCTGCCTATGTCCATGAAGTACAAATAGATCCACTCTGCTTAAATCATCATTAAACCCTCACACATGTTCGGTCCACATGAAAGGTGTCCCTCTTAACTATGTTAAGCCCAAACCCCAGTCTCCTCCCATAAATCACTGCTGGCACAACAAGAATCCCCGCTCATTATGAAACCAAGCTAAATTTGCCTTTCCAGACAAATACCAAATGTGTCCCATGACTGCCAGATTATAAATTAGTCTTTTGAAACACTGTCAGTGAAATATGGGTCAGTGTGGTCTGAAAATAAAGCACTGTGTGTTTAGTGCCACAAACTCCCGACTGCTCTTCTATTTCATTCATCTGACGAAAAAAGAAGTGACTTTCATGTGATGTTCTCCCACTTGTACACTCTGTCCCTTTGCTGGGTGACAATCCCAACTCCATTTTTACTGAGATTATGCAAAGATGTCTTTGATAAGGGGATGAAGAGAGAGACGACAAAGACTGAATGTTATCAATGGATAATTTCATGGTAATATGATGAGCAGGGAAGTATTGATCAAAAATCTCTCTTTTGACTTCCTTCTCTTTGTTGTCCAGCACAACCCACAGTCAGGATATGCTCGACACTGATAATGTGGTGACAGCCGATGCAAATGCAAGAGTCGATTAACAATGGAATTAGGCATGTGTCGATAATGTTTTTTTGCCCCCCATTCAGATCCGAGTCATTTGATTTTGAGTATCTGCCAATACCGAGTCCTGATGTGACTATTTATTTAGATAATACAGCTGCACAATGCACACTTGAAGTACTTTAAAGTTATTAAAATCAATCCAGTGTATATGCTTCACAGCATAATTGCTCTGCAATGCAATACAAGAAAGAATGTCTGCATCCAAACAGTTCCTGAAAGGGTTCTTCATTTTACTTTTACAAAGTAAACAAATTAAAATATCTTAAAAAATGCTCTCAAGGGGCGCAGGGCAGCTCAGTTGGTAGAGCGTGCCCCATATTCGGAGGTTATGTGTCCTCGTTGCAGCTGCCCTGGGTTCGAGTCCCACTGGCAGCCCTTTGTTGCATGTCATCCCCACTCTCTCTCACCCCCATTTCCTGTCATCTCCCCTGCTGTCCTATCACATAAAGGCCATAAAAGCCCCCCAAATATATAAAAATAACAAAGTATACAAGCAATAATAAGTGCCTTCAGAAACTGCTCTAAAATCCACAAAGTGTACAGTTGTAATAAAAGAACAGAACACAAAAAAAGAGTGATATAATCACAATTCCACTTCAAAGTAGTTTTATAGCTTAACGTTAACATTCCCAGTCACAACAAATTAAAATCTGTCGCAATTGTGCATGTTTCAGCACTGTAGTAAAACTAGTTCACTCAAAATGAACAACAAAAATGTCATTTCCACTTAAAGTGGTTTAACAGCTTCAGTTGAACATGAAGAAAAACTTTTCTACTTATTGGAGTAGCAGTATTACAATAAAACTAGAATATCTGCTGCAAATCTGATTACAACACTTGCATGACGGAGCGCATAAACAAAGGAGGGGAGTGCTCGAAATAACTGATCAATTCAAAATTGAGTTGATCTGGCCAGATAATGATCTGATCAGGACATCCCTAAATGGAACATAAAAACTCACATTTGATCCAAAATGCATGCACATGATCACACAAATGTGGCCCCTGAAAGTAGAAGATTCAAATCATCAGTCAGAGACCCCTTAGTCTAGTGAGATCATTCAAGTTGAGCAGTTGGGGGTCTTTATTATTTTTTTGTCAGTCAAGCTACAGTGTACTTCTGGAGACATTTTGGTTCCCAGATATAGCCGCAGAGTGAGCGCTTTCCAATTTCATGCTGCTCTTCGGTACAGGAAGCTGCAGATTCAGACCCAGCGTGAGTCTGAGTGAGTCTGAGGCAGCTACCCAGAGAAAGAAAGGCTTTTCCAGATCCGGGTCGGACATGCCCTCTGCTTAAGAGTGGTGAATTTACAGCTTACAGCAACTTAATATAATACAGTGTCTGGCTTATGTTTGATTCCTAGTGTCAGCAAAAAATGTTGCAGATTTTAGGGCGGTACCCAACTCGGAATTATGTCTGTTGAATCCGATTTGGCTGTTCAATATGAATTTTTGACTATTCTTTTTTTTCTTCTTTTTTTTCATATAAAATTTCAAAGTTTGAACGAGGTTCAGCGGGACGTTCCATGTGACAGTGACTTTTTTTTGCCGACACTTGATATCAAACAAAAGCCAGAGACTGTATCATATTTTGTTGCCGTCAGCTGTATATTAACAACTCCTAATCAGAAGGCAGAAGATGATGTAATATCTAAGCCTTATCGTGCAAAATCTCTCCTCTTCTGAGCCACTGCATCATGTCCTGAGCTATCTGTACCAAAGAGCAGCCTTGAAGTACAGAGCGCTCACGCAGCAGCAAAATCTGGGGACCCAATGTCCTCAGAAGTACACTGCACAGCACACTAACTAAAAAAAACAACAACTGCTCGAAATATTAAATTAAACCTGTAGATCAAATTTCATTCCAGTACAACCTTCGTGTGAAAATCAACTTGTTCTTCAAAATATGTAAAGCTGAAACTCCATTCAATATCACCTCCGTGGGGTGTGTAATTGCAAATAGGACACAAATGAATGATTGGAAAATAGTGGTGTAGAACAATCTATGAATGATAAAATATGGCAAATCAGAAATAGGTTCATCTAAAGGACACAGCTCTCAGTGAGCAAATACAGAACACAGAGTGGTAAATGATGCACGCAAAACTATCATCCTGAGCACTGTCTAAAAAGTCATAAATACATAATACTAGACAGAACTTAGCTATGACCAGTGACGCTTAAAGAATGCACTGACATGGCTGGCTGAATGACCTTGTCAGAGTCAGTCTTCTCTGCCTGCCATGGATATCAATATACTATTCATGTTTTAGATTCAATAAAAATAATCTCCATGAAAGCAATAACTGAGCCAGGCCTCAGAAGTGCTGCGGACAATCGTCTTGAATGGAGCTAGATTTTCTCATATCCATTCAGACTGGTCAAACGAATTAAAGGGATAGCAGTATTATAAAATGCAATATTCATCCGTTTAAAAAAATGTACCCCGCACCATATCTTACAGTCGTCTTTAATTCTTAATCTTTTGAGTTTTATATAAATTCTTTTTCCATATCAGACATTAGGGTGTAAATTAATTTTAAAATTAAATGATTCATCTTAAATAAGTGTTTAAATCAAATTAGGGCTTTAGCAAAAAAAAAAAACTAAAAAAAACTAAATGCACTGTGCAGCAGAAATTTGATAAACATTCTACTTTTAATGCTATCTCAACCAATGTCACGCACTTAACTAATAAACAGATCCTTTCAGTATAAGACTACCAAAACAAAAGCAAATTCTTACAGTACGATTAAGTCATAATTATTACATAATTATTACATATTACTCAGCACTGCACTGGTATAAAGGTGCCTTAACCCTAAAAGAGGGGTGACATGTTTGACTTAGTTTTAGTTTTCTAGATTTTGATTTGTCTCAATCAGATGTTACATACCAAAGTTGCTTGGGATTACTATAAAATTCAAATAAATAATATTAAAGACGTGAATGATACATTTATCCACAAAGGCAAATAATGTCAACAACTATCACAACACATCTGATCCTCTTTCAATTAACTGATGACCTTATTTAAGGTATCCTAAAACTGTAATGTACTATACTGTGAATTATTATAAATCATTGCACTCATTAAGATTTCTCAAATAAAATACAAACATGAGGTAAAAAAAAAAAAAAAAAAAGAAAAAGCTTGACAGGGTAAACGAGGGAATGTTTTAGTTTTGCAGCGTCAACAGATGGAAGGCAGTGACCTGTTTTGACCTGCTCTGAGGGTCACATAGAGGTGTTTGTTCCAACAAAAAAAAAAACACCTTAATGAAGGACACTGCTGAGTCAAACATTTGGCCTACAATGACAAATCAATACTTCTGAAGAGAAACTGAGGTGGGAGACGAAATGAGATTCCAACTACTGTCAGAATGCTAAATGATAACTGCAGGCCAAGTTTCACTTGAAGCCTGAATCTGTAAATTGGTGCGCAGCTCCATTTCAGTCACAACCATCTGAGTCACAATGGTCCATAATCAAATGTGGACTCAAAACTAAATCCAAAACGACTTAAATAAGGACTTTTGGCAAATCAAGTAAGTGTGTCATTGCAGAAAATAATAGCAGAAACGTGAACAAAATCAGCAGGATACTGGATTCAAGTAATGACCAGGTTTAAGATTTTGAAAAACAAGCCATTTTAATGGCAAATTTTGAATTTGTTATGTTCGAAGTTAAAGTCCAAGTCAGAATGTTCTTAATTCTACACATAATGGCTTTAATGGATATACACTTTTGTTCTCATCCTAACTGAATCAACTCTTCAGACAAACATAGTAACCACTACCACTTCTGCACCAAATAGCTAACGAGAAGATTTAATCAAATCGAAGCTCAAGAGTAACAAGTTTTGATCCTCGCCCCTATTTGTATCATTCACTGGACAGCAGGCGCAGGAAAATAGATGGAGCTGTGTTGGACCTGGACCAGGCCAAACTATAGAAGAAATCTGGGTCATACATATCACCTCGTTAAAACGAGAACAGGCCATCCAGCTGACATTCAGACAGTGCCTGAAGCGGTTTGGAGCTTTACTGTGAACTGATGCAGAAGAGTGGATTCTGAAGGGAGAACTCACTCCAGTTAATCTGGATACGTAGGACACTTGGAATCAACATTCATCCACAGCGAGGCCAAGTGTGGTTTGCCTGAGCTGACATGGCTAGCCATTAATTAAAGAAAATACAGTCTTTTGGATAAAAACTTAGCAATATCTGGCCAGGTAATTGAGAAGACATCCTGACCACAGACATGTCCAAACGTGGAAAACCTGATGATATTGCTATAAAAGCCCCGCTGGCCTGTGTAGACAGACGCCAGACTAATGAAAGTTAATTGGAGGAAACAGCACTATTAAGGTCTTACCTCTGCGAGAGGAACTGGATCTGAACAGAGCAAGCTAGTCCAACAGAGACATTGTAACGGATGACGCCATAATTAGAATTTAAATGAGGATCAATCGTGCAGGGGAAGTGGCGGTGCGGTACTCACGGCTGGGAATGCGCCGTCTCGTAACGTTCGAAAGCGTGGCTCAGGTCATGCTTGTTGTTCATGTAACACTGGGTGCACAGGTCGTAGTCAAAGCACACTTTGCACTTCCACCGCATTCCCATGATGCCATGCTTCTTGCAGCTGTCACAGATGATGTTGGAGTGACGCACGCCTGGAGGGGAAGAAGAAGTGGTTAAAGAAAGGCGAGTGGGGTTATAAATTTAACACGCCTGAGGTCTCTATGCTAAGATGCAAGTGCTAAACTATGCGTCTCACAAACACAAGTCACTGAAGCATTCAAGGCATATGTCATCTCCTTGGCGATGTTACTTAACACAGACACTCATATCATGACATGTGGGAGAACTGAGGCACAAACATCATGACAAAAATATCCCCGCCCCCTTAGCTCCTCATCTCGTCTTCTCTTTCGCTCCATTGATTGAAGGGCAAGCTTCTGAGGCAGAAAAATGTTGCTTTAAATGGAGCAAAATGCTAATGAGTCCTGCATTATTGCATGTGTCATTTGGGTTCAGAATAGAGGTGGATGGCTGATGATGAGAGATAGTCTTAACTGTAACATGCCTAGTCAATAAGGGCTTTGTGGATGCTGTGTGTGTGAGTGTGAGTGTGAGTGTGTGTGTGTGTGTGTGTGTGTGTGTGTGTAAAAAGCTGGTAATTTTTGCAAAAAAAGACCATAGGGCAGTAACACCGTACAGAGACAAATAATGATGTCTTATCAGGTTAAAGGGATAGTTCAGATTTTGTGCAGTGGGGTTGAATGGGGTTCTTATCCATAGTCAGTGTATCACATACAGTAGATGTGTGTTTGCAGGCCCCCTGTTTGGAGAAGGGCAGGAGTGCTAACACAGAAGCTAAGCAATGCACTGCTATGGATGAGATCAGCAGCAAAATTTTAGCTGCCTATAGAAAGTCCAATCTATACTAATCAATAACAGTTTAAGTGTACGCTATACTGAGAGTATTTTCACAGCTTTACCTTTCTGTCTGGCAGCCTGTTCCGACTGGGAAGCTGTTAACGGTTTCATTTCACCATCGATGCTTTTGTCAAAGCCACCAGCCTTGACAAAACTAGTATTTCTTGCTTGCTAAACATTAGAGCTGCTTGTCTACTGCTATTTTGATCAGCTAGTTTGTGTGACTCAGGTGTATCTATAATAACTCTTTAAAACACCAACATCACACAATAAGACAAACTAACTGACTGAGGCAGTGGTAACACCAGCAGCTTATGTTCGTTCAATGATGTTACATCGCTGTTTTTCTCAATGGAGTCTGGCTTAAGTTTCCTGTCAGAAAACTGTCTGACAACAAGGTAAAATGGTGAAAATACTCTAACTATAGCGTACACTTAAACTGATATTAATTGCTTTAGGTGGGACTTTTTTTAGGTGGCTAAAATATGTTGTCATGTTGACCTCATCCACAGCAGGAAATTGCTTAGCTTCTGTCCAGACTACTTCTCTGAATTGGGGGTGTGCTGACTGGCATCTACTGTATGCAATATGTCCGTACTGGATGAAGTAACTCATGCAACCACACTTTAAAAAATCCAAACTATCCCTTTAAGGCAGGGCTTTCTATGTTACTTCTCCACTGACCACATTTTAAGGTCCCAAACATTCATCACCGCAGTAGCAAGTGTAGGCATGAGAAATGGTGTATTTGATTTCTATGATCAAGAGCATTCACACAGCTGCAAATTGAATAAACAGAAAAATCGGCTTGTTATACTAAAACTCAAATTGACACTAGGACATTTAAAACTAGAACCAGCTCTTGTTGACCGAGTGTTTTCATATTATCGTAGTCATCAGCGCTTACCGATTTGAGCATTATCGTAAAGCAGGAGGTCGTAGGAACCCTGGTAGCCAGTGCGGTAGTTAGTTCTCGTGCCGCTGTCCCACTGCACAACCACTGTCTTGTCTGGCGTGGTAGTGCTGCCCTGCCGCCCGATCTCCACCACCGTGCCCACGTGGCCCTCGCCGTCATCCTGGTTTCCCCATTTCCAGTCCAGGCCACGCACCACGCGCATGCCCACCTCCATGCTGCCTCTGCTGGGGCCTGGCCTGGGGGCTGAGCGCAACGGCCGGGGCCTGGCAGCGCTGTCACTTCCGCTGCTGCTGCGCCTGTGGGGCTTGTGAGGGACGGAGGCGGCTCGTGCCGATGATATTGCGGGCAGGGATGGCACCAGGGGTGTTTCCGGGAACAGATCAGGGGTGACTGGAGGTGAGAGAAGATAAAAGTTCAATGAAACCAGGAAAATCATACAGAAGCAAGGTCATAGCAATATACTGCAAGTACAAATAAGTAAATAAATGGGTGTAACAAATGGGGGCAGTGGTGAATTTGTGGCAATTGTGGCATGTGCACCCAGTGCTAGACCAAAAATAATTGCGCGGAATAAAAAGACACTGGTGCATCACTTCTGGCCGCAGTTCAAAGCTCTTCCCATCTCTGTTAAAAACTATTTGTTTTACTTTACACTGATAAGTATTTCATTTCGGCTTTTGCTTTGTTGTTTGTTCATAAAAGCACTCTGCTTTTAAAGGTGCTATATAAATAACATTTTTATTATTATTTTTATTATAAAACTAGCCATGACCAACGGCCATTCAACTCGGCGACCCATTGATGCTAGGTTAGCATGCTTACTCTCACTGGACACACAGTACGTTGCAATGTTTCTCTGTGCCCATTTCCTGTTGGCAGAGGTGTTCATTGATTCTGGCATGTGTACTGAGTAAGAGATTAAAAAAATGTGGATGAATGCAGTGGTGCATCAGCTCTGTGCTCATCTAGAACTCCCATTTAAAGGGACAACTTTATTGGCATACACCCAGAGAGTGGTGCACCCTAACACTTATTGAAGTCAATGGGTTTCCTGTATGATTTTTTGGTTCGATCCCTAAAATAAAGTTTGTGGTTGACACAAGGTTACGAGACTTTCACATGTTGCTCTTTTTAATAAAATGTAAATACCCGCATTGTGAATTTTGAAGCTTAAGTCTTAAAAAAGTCAGTTGCTAACAAGTGGTTAGATGAGATTACACATCATCACCCCAATGGCTTTACAGCCTTGCTGTGGTGGCAACATTAACCCATGCAACCTTAGATTTGCAATGTTACATTTATATCGGCGAATGCATTTACACCTTCAAAATCATAAAAGTAGTGTTGACTTGTAAGGATGACCTTGCTGAACAAAACTTGTAAGTATCATAAATGTTTGCTTGCCACAAAGCTTATTTTCTGCAATAATCCAGTGAAAGTTCATGGGCTCTTTGACACAGCAATCACTGGGACCCTACAATCCATGTCTGCCTACAAAAAAAACATCACCTGTTATCACTGTTGACAATACAAAATAAAGATTCATTTCCACTACATTTTTCATAAATTTCAACAGAGCCCTGGAAAAAACAGCAGCACAACAACAAATGAAGTAGATAAGTTGCCATCTTTCAGTTGGTCAGAACTTGTTTCTTGCCAGTTTGTCTTGAGTTAATGTCAACACTTTCCTCTGGCTTTGGAAAATTTGGGGTTCAGTCCACTGCTTTTAAAAAAGGGAAAAGACACAACCTGTGTGTTGCCTGCCTACAAGTTTCTCAGTGGCTGCTGAGGGACTCATAAAGCAACATGCCATATGTCTCATTAATTTCAGAGCAGTGTTTCTCTCTTTGCTGGTGGATCATTCACTCAAGGTCTTGCTGTGTGACACGGCACATTTCTGGAGAGAGCAGCTGGACACTGACTGCTACGCCCTGCTGCGCTAATCAAGCACACACACGCACACACACACACTTGTGCTCCCATCCTTAGAAAGACAGTCCACTGGCTTCATTCAACCGTAAAACTCAACTGCTTAAACCTAACGACCATGAGGTTTCAATTTGTAAATGTGTGAGCTGAGTATCCTACAGTGCATCCTAAAACAAGCAACACAAATCATTTTTTTCATGAGTCTGGATTTTGGGACAAAAAAATGGCACAGTCTCATCACAAGTATGGACGCACGACAGCTCGCACATTCACACCCTTGACTGATGACTCCAGTGTTTTGAATGAATGGGTGCTAGAAACAAGAAGGACAGGAAGGAAGCAGCATTGATGAGGCGGCTTGAGTCAGCAATACAACAAAGGAACTTTTGCTGAGGAACATGACAATCAGCAGACAGCTAATCGCACCCATTAATCACTTGTGATCAAAAATCTTCTTTTATACGCTGGTGCGGTCTGTGCTCCGTCTCCACTGAGATTTAAAACAAATATAAAGCGGTCATTTTGATACTGCAGTGCGATATCTGTGTCTGATACTACAACAAAAATCTCTGTGACAGAGGATAACATTTGTCCATATAGACTACCTACAATATAACTAAAGCTTTTAAATTACAGCCTGCAGAATGTACATCGTGATTGTCTACCTGTGTTTATGCTTATTTCCTAAAACAGTATTTAGGAAAAGAAAGTCTGCTGAAGAGTTCTGACAAAGTCCCTCTTGAAAGTGAAGTACATGTCCTAACTTTTGTGTTGTCATTTTTTACGGTGAAAGACAGGCTCAAATTCATGCCCCACTATGTATTTATCAACACCCCAGGGTTCCCACACATTTTGGACAACATTTCAAAACTTTCTCATGACTATTCAAGGAGCCACAACTTTTTTTTTTCTTGACCTACTGCCCAGCATTTTTCAAGCGTAACAGATTCAAACTCTGTTACCAAATCATTTCCTCTTGCTGGGATACATGAAGAGAGAGACCAAACGCAGGGAGAGAATGAAGAAAAGTACATGATGATAAACAAAACGTTACACACCTACGCCTGTTAGAGCTACATTATGTCGACAGCTACAGAAAATAAATTTGCTGTTATATTAAATTATGATAAGACAGTGGGATTACTGTGACAATTTCATTACACAACAAAGAAATTCCATGACTTTTCCCCAACTTTCAATGATTTTTCACTAAATCCATGACTTTTCCTGGCCTGGAAAATGGGATTGTGAAATTCAATTAATTTTCCAGGTTCTCCATGACCATGGGAACCCAAACACTGGATACAAAAAGCACTATCTAAGAGGCTTTAGGTGTTGAAGTGTAGAGGAAGACAATTTAGTGATAAAAGTTTCTCAAAAACCAATGTCCATTTTCTAGCAATGTGAAGAAGCTGATAGTCCAGGAAGCATCTACCGTCATTTCACCCTGCTTTAGTTATAAACACAGCTACTACTGTATGACAAAAGCATCAATAGCTGGATTCTGGTGGAAACCACACTTCAACAGTTCCTGTAAAATATAAAAGCTATTGCATAGCTTGGAAAATAGCAGTACAGGACACTGAATCTGATGCATTCAATGGTTACAAATGAGACAAGCTAGCACTCCCAGCAGTCCCTCCACCTTACTACTAGCTGCGTGGAGACTCGCCAGGAGGACTGTGGGCTACAGTTTTGGAGACAAACCTTCAGTTAGTGCCTGTAGCAACTTGAATTCAGCCAGTGCAAACCCAAGCGCCAGGGGTCGCAGCAGGCTGATGGCCAGCAGCAGTGCTGCGTCTAACCTGTGTAATGGACAGTGAACAGATGAACAGAAAATTTGCTGATCCTAGATGCCCCAACTTACTGCAGGATCAGTAACCTTTTAGTTTCTGCAAACAGCCCACAGTAACCCATGGGTCTGGGCTTTGCGCTGGCTGGATTTAAGTTACTACAGCTACTGACTGAATCTCCATCCCCAGAGCTGTCCCCCCTTCTCCTCCCAGAAAAGCAGTGTCCTTGTTGTGGGGAGTCAAGTGGAGGGACTGCAGTGTGTACTAGCTAGCTAATACTCATTTTAACTGTGGTCTGATTAACAGTAAATTCATAAAATTCAAATATTTTCCAGGCTACTGTAACTGTCATATTTTGCAAGACCCTCATGGACACGGTTTCCATGGGAATGCCGCTGTTGATGCTTTCATCATACAGTACTGGGACTTGTTTTATCTCAAGTAGGTTGGAAAAGTGAGAGTCGCACCCAGGAATTACAGTTAGGGTTGGTAGCATTTATCACCCTCAATCCAATCATTTTTACATGCTTGTAAAGCCATCATCACGCAGAACAACAACAGCACATTATTATGTGACTGGCCATGCTGTAACACAAAGTAAGTAATTAATGAGACAGTCTGAGGTCACAGAAGGGGAGCTTACCCTAAAATCAAGTGCCATGTTTGTCAAAAGAGTCAATACATCTGTCCACTGTCCTCAGCAGATGGTGGTGTTAATCCATCATTTCCCTGTTTACAACCACCATCGATCTACATCACAAGGACGAGGAAGGGAGCTAAGCTTTTTCTGCAGACAGCAAAAATTTAGTAAATGATCTATAAATGTCGGTGTGGACAGAAAACTTCCAACAAGTGCACACGGTTTGAAAGGTTATCCACATTTGTTTGAATGTTGTCTAAAGCTCACCAAATACCTCCCATTTATCTGTCTTTTTTTTTTAAATTTTCATAGTATAAAGACTGCTAGTTCTGTCATACCTTTTAGTAAAAATAAAAAAGCCTTTCAATAATAGGGCGGACAGATGTCTGTAATGCCGCTGAGATTACACTTGCACGCTTATCAAGATTACAATGTCATTTTGGTATTAAAAGGCATCTGCTTAAGCATGAAAACATATGGGATGTAGGGGATCAAAGGAGGGAAAGCAGGCTGCTTATTCTCCATTTTCTGTCGGCTTAGCCTCTTTTATGCACTGCAATAATATCCCAGCCAATCATTAAACATTTCAGCATGCAAACAGGGGAGCTTTCACGAGCAGTGGACGGCCTTAACGCAGCTCTCTGCGTTCTGGGTGTGTGTGGATGTAGTACCGGTAACTGAGAATACAATCATAATGAACTGACCTGAAATCCACCACACTTAAACCACATACGGGGAGGAGAACATTTTCTTCACGCACTAAAAAGCCTTACTTCAACATTTGCAAAAAAGCAGGCCCACAACAGCATCATGAATAAAGGAACTGTTTTGCAGACACAGACAGAAAAAAAACTGAACCTACCACCTACATTTAAAACACAAACCCACCACCTCCCACACCACCAACTCTGCTTCCCCCCACACTGTGTGTTCCAGAGAGGATGCAGGCGAACACACTGATATCTAATCATTATTAAATAGACTGGGAATGGTACTGACAGGTAGATGCAACACAGGGGATTCAGGGGATGACTGTACCTACACAAGCTGCTATCCAACATCTACAGGCACACCGCTTCTCCCTGCCAGCTTTATCTTTTGCCTCTACAATAACACCACTTACAGATGCACGCTCCAAAAAAATGATGAATACACGGTTCAAGCTGCACATGGCAGAAATATTTAATAAAAAAATACCCTCATCTTCTTAAATCCCAGAGCACGTTATTGTTTGGTGTTGACAGATGGACAGCTAGAAAATGAGAGTGAATCCCAAAATTGCATCCTAAACAGCAGTAAGCTATTACTACATACCAACAAAGCTATTACTGCTTTTTGAAATTTTGGACCAGTGAAGCAGCCTCGAGCTTTGAAAATCGCAACTCAGCAGCTATCAGGAAAGAGCAGGCAACGTGTATCACGCAGAACCTCTCTAAAAGCTTTAAAGGTGATTGTTAATAACGTCTTAAAAGCACAGTTGTAGGAACAAGAAAAAAACTTAAATACTGAGATGTAAAAACCATTCAGTGTGCCATGTGTTTGCACAATTACGTCTGGTCTGAACAGCGTGTATTTCAGCTTCCATTTTCACATTTACACTTCTGTGTTTACTCGTGTATTTTCATATCTTGTGGGTTATGTTGTCTGCAGCAACCAGCAGGACAAGTTCCAGGACTTGATGATGAAATCTGTTCTGATTGTGTTCACTAATTGCTGAATGTAAAATCTGGGCCAGCTATTAATACCAATGATGTCACTTAAAAACACTTAAAAAGACAAATATGATCTGCTAATTATTACTACATTAATGTTCAAATGTCAAAAGTAATTATTCAACAGATCTGCCACAGGCGGATAACAGGCAGTCTGAAAAAGTTTAACAACAGGCAAAGTCTTGCAGCATTATAACGGTAAACCAGTAAAGCTCAGGTCAAGTGTTAAGGTTTTAGGAGGATTTACTTGCAGAAATTAAAAATAATGATAATGTTTTCTTCAGTGTCTAATCACCTGAAAATACGAATCATTGTGTTTTCATTACTTTAGAATCCAATCCATTCCATTAAAATCCTTAAAATGAGCCATTTATAGCTACACGGGGGGCGGGTCCTCGTCTACAGAGATTGCCATGCCCTGCCATGTGTCTTCAGTAGCCCAGAACGTACAAACCGAACACTGGCTCTAGACACTTGTACATTTGCAATTTCGTGTTTTCATACCACCAAAGTAAGTAGACCCTCTGCAACAGGCACCATTGAAACGCAGATATTTTAAATGTTTTTAATGCTTTATTCAATGTTTGTACTGGTTTAATCACCAGGTTGTTTTGGAGAGAAACAGAACTCTGCAGATAATTTTGGATTCTGGTAAAAAAGTTTCAGCTGGTTGTGACCTGCAATCCTCACCACTGGATGCTACTAAATCCCCCCTAAATCTGATACAATTTTCCTTTAAAAAAAGTTTAAACCTAGCTTGGCAGGAGAATGTTACAGTCAAATTTAACCGCCTTTTGAACAACAGCAACATTTCACCTGACAAAAACTAAGCGTAACCTGGACACAGTCAGCTGGTTTAAAAATTGGAAGTTGGAATCGTAAAGATTCAACAAATCACAGTTTACAGATAGACTGAGGGCTAACAGGCAGGATTACAGCTCTCTGCCTGCAATAACAGATGGGCTGGCTTCCGTCATACACACTGCTGAGGGCCGATCTGGAAGGGCAACGTCAACCTCCTTCACACAAACAACCAGACAGGCGTTTGGCCACAACACAAATAAACACACACACCATAAACAAATGCTCAACAATTGCACATGGTCCAAAATTGCTCAGGAATATTATGCAATTTCCACAAAGTGGTTGTTTTTACGCTAAGGATGGTTCAACTGGTCAACTTTTCTTTCCTTTTTTTTTAACTGCTGCACATGGTGATTTAAACATCAATATATAATTGACAATGCAACTGCAATATCATTTTCAGGTGGACATTTTTAGAAAACAGTATATTTTGAAACTGAATTATTATCAAAACACTATATTGTCTTTCTATAAAGATAAGGACATTGTGCATGAGTTTTAAAAAAGATATATTGCAACATTTTGTAATTTACTACATATGAACAAGGATTAGGTCAATGAATGTGAATCGGATCCAACATGATCGCAACCTCCACAAAGTGAGCGAGAGTGAGACGGTGGATCAGTGGGAGCAGGAGGGAATGATCAACAGAGACAGTCCATCACAGAGCTGTGTGTGGTCAGTCTTCCCTGTGACTGTCCGCTTGTTTTGATTAAACAAAACGTTTTAGAAGCGATAGAATGACTGCGCTCGTGTCCCTGCTGCGGGTTTCAGTAATGCAGTGTAATAAAGGGCAGGGGCTGTATCTACCCACATAGCTACATGGATATGGCATATTTAAAATTCTTTGCCCCGCACACAGGCAGACCCAGATCCACACACCGATAAAAGTCAGTGAGCAGCCTCAAAATGGAAAATGAGTCAGGAGTATTATTACTCGCTGACCCAGTGCCATCAGATACGAGCTACTGTGTGAGGCAGCGGAGGCCTGCTTGTGCTGTATGTGCTGTGACACGTGGTCTGACTGGCTTATATCCTCGCTCTAATGTCTAATAAGAAGAGGCTGTTTGCCTGTGCTGTTTCTTTTTTTCATATCACTGCCACTGGACCTTGATGCTTAGCAAAGTGCAATCCACACACACACAAGCTCTCTGGCTTTAGCGTCATCAGCCTTAATATCAGAAATGAGTTCAAGCCTGCTGGAACTGGTTCATGTCTGAAACATCTGGTGGCTAGAGGACTTTTTAGGAAAATCAATAAGGACCCGGAGCAAATAACACATTTACAAAGATTTCTTCAGAGTGGGCGACAGGCCTAAAAATAAGACTTTTCCATTTTCCATTTCAGGCTTGTGCTTGGCCTACTTCCTTTTCTCAAATCTCACTCAAACAAGCGCTGTGCGCTGTGGAAAATAATTCCTAATGATCGCATATAAATAACTATTGAAACTAATCCAAAATGTGTCACATAGATGTCTTGAAATATCTGTCAGATTTGTCCAAGAGAATCCTTACAAAGCTTGGCTGCAACAACAGATTTAAAAAGCAACTTGATACCGGCAGAATTCTTCCTATCAGCAAACTTTATCCCCAGAGCCTTTTTGACAAAAACTCTACCACAGCGAACCACGAGTCCCTAAGACTTACTGTTCGTTTTAAGACAATGTGCTTAGATTATTACCAACAAATTATCATAGATTATCATACTCACGCCCCATGATCTTCAGCCCACTTTTGAACATGTCGGCAGCAGTATGATTCCAGTGTGCCGTGACACCACAAGCCCTGCGCTGCTATTATCCCCCAACCAGCAGGAGCATCAGAAATCCTGAGCGCTATGAAGCAGCCATCCTACTAACGGGGGAGTGAACCCTCTCTGGTTCGGTCTTAGTATTTGGTTTGCTGTGAACTTTGCTCTTTGTTTTAGAACACGCAGTTCTATTCTCCACTGCTTGGTTTTTTTGTCTGACAGATGTTGCTCAAGGACTGGACAAGCCTGATGCCTTATCTGTGAAAGAAAAAAAAAACACATACTGGCTGCGTTAGGTAAAGAACTGACTTCCAAAAGAGCTGTGATGACGGTGCGAGAGGACTGTGTTTCAAGTTAATACATCACTCTGTGTAAGAGTGGGACACTGTCGCATAATCAGTGGTGTGAGGAAGCATTGATCATGTCATGAGTTTTCTGACTTTAGTCCAAATCAGCTTAATTTACACAACTGTAGGGGCAAACTGCTCTATCAGTCCAAGCTTGAGCCTCATGTCAAGCGTCACTTCAAAAGTCAACACTGAGTCACATGTTGCTACATGCGCATTACGCTCTCAACCCCAACTCGTACCAACTTAACCTGAAACAAAGACATCATTTAATCTTATCCGGGCCATGCCTGGATAGGATCGTGTAAATCAATAAAGTGTTCTCAGAAATGCAATCATCCTCCTTAAATGACTGTTACACTGTATGATTAAAATGATTTGATACCAATTCTCATGGCACTGTAACCATTATCTATATGATAGAGTTAAAGGGATAGTTCAGATTTTTCATAGTCAGTGTATTGCATATAGCAGATGTCAATGGGCACATCCCAAGTTGGGCAAATCAGGCTGTAATCAAACACGGGGGTCAGAAACTAAACATATTTTAGCCACATAAAAAAGTCCCACCTAAAAAAAAAAAAAAAAAAAAAAAAGTAAATATCAGTTTTACAGGACACTATATTTTGAATATTTTTACTGCTTTACCTTAATGTCAGACAGTAGCCTTGTGAGAGACAGTGGCCTCTAATGTGGCATATAACATGCATTGGTAACACTTTATATGCCAGCTTTCCTTTTTATACAGACACCATTTCGGTCCACTAACTAGTTCCTGTGGTGGCTTCAAGGCAAGACGACCCTGTCCCCCGGTTCTGCTATCGTACCTTTTATAAAGAACAGCAAGGCTGCATAATGGCACAACAGTCCCACTTCAAACAAGCAGTGTAAAAGGACCTAAAGGTTTACAGCAGGTAAATAAAATTATATCGCTGTCCAGCCAGAGTCCACTGAGAAAAACTGTGATTTAACATCACTGAACACAGGAGCTGCTGTTAAACTGCTGCCTCAAACAGTTATTTCATTTGTATTATTGTGTGCATTTAGCATTTAAAAGGTTTAGTTCGGATTCAACAAACTCACACAATTCTACAAACTAGCGTACATGTCAGCTCAGTGTTTGACAAGATGCTCCTGTATTCAGCAAGTTAAAATGACAGTTTTTGTAAATTGAATATGGTGGCTTTAACAAGAGCATAGATGGGGAACTTTAAGTAATGAACAGCGTCACCAGCAGAACGGTCTGTCTGATGGAAAAGTAAGGCTGTGAAAATACTCTCACTATAGCATACACTTAAACTAACATTGATTTTTTTTTTTAGGTGGATAAAATATAGTTTGTTGCTGACCCCTCCACAGCGGTACATTGCTTAGCTTCTGTGTCAGATTCCAGTCTGCTTCTCCACAATGGGGGCGTGCAGACTGACGACTGTGTGTAATATACTATGGATAAGTGCCCCATACAACACCACTTCAAAAAATCAGAACTACCTCTTCAAGTACCTAATGTTATAATAGCTACTCAAACAAGCCTAACCTGAGAACTAAAATTGCTGTAATTAGGTTACTTGCAATAAAGAATCCACAACCCAAAACCACTTTGACGTCAGCAGACTTGCAGGTCAGGGAAAACATTTTTTGCCTGTTTGATCGTCACCAGTCTACACAAACAGTGATAAGCAGCAGCAAAGCCAGCCAGATGTCTGCCTGCCTGCTTAACACATCTACTAGCTTTACTACAGATTGCAGTGACATGTGGGACAATTGTAACATGGTGCATACCAGCTGCATATGTGCTGTCTTTGCACATGATCATTTACCTCTCTGGGAAGTAAACAGTGAAATCAGCTAAGTCCACTGTGAAAGTCTATGACAGCAGCAATATTTCATTCACAGAGGGAGGACTCTGTAAAGCTAATCTCATTTCTAAAATGCCAATCAGAGATGGACTCCTGTCTGACAAGAAAAACGTGCTATCAGTACCCCGACAGTCATGACTGAAACTGCATTACTTGATAAATAAAGCATGTCCTGTTTAGCTGGTTTACCTGTTGGTACAGTGATGTGCAAGAGAATGAATGGAAAGACCGACAGAAAAAGGCAATGAGAGAAAGCAGCTCCTACCTCCTGCTAAATGAAATAAAAAAAACTACCAGTGGTCCCACCAGCTTCCAGCGAGATTAAAAAAACGCTTCCTCGGGGCTGAAGCCCAGTTCTGATGCACTCCCTGAATGAACCGTCCGAGGAGGAGGTGGAGGAGGAGGGGATACAGGGGGCGGAGGAGGAGTGCAGCCAGGCCGGTATTCCAGAGATGTGCTATACAGTAGCAAGCAGTCTTACAGAAACAGCGTCCCCCTGTAAAAGCGAACAGCCTGGCTGGAGAGGATCAGAGCTGGAGGAGGAAGAGGAGGGAGCCGTGCTGCTGGAGGATGCAGCCAGCATTTAGTCCTTTGTGCGTTGTGTCAGCAAGGATTACCACCATGAAGGAGGAGGAGGAGGAAGAGGAGAGGAGAGGAGAGAGCCAGGGAGAGTGGCTACCCAATGAGCACTGCATTCAGGTCGACGTTCCCTTGCTCTCACATAAAAACAGGCCAACTGGCTGTGCTCCGCATAGGACTCCTCTGATGCTATATTCCATCACCGAGGACGAGAGCGTCGCTAACACGCGTGTGAGGCCAACGCTGTGTTTACTGATCAGTATGCACAAACACATGCGCATCGGGCTCTACATACAGATATACAGTCCTCTGTTTCATAGCGCGCGGGGACAGCATTTGCTCCACTGCCAATGAGCAGACAAGCAGAGGACAGAGGGGAGGGGGGAGGGAGGCTATATGTGGTGGGGGGGGGGGTCTGGGTGTTGGTTTTTTGTGGGGGTTTTTTTTGGATGTGTGTATGTGTGTATGGGGGGGCTTAGGGAAAAGAAAAGGGGTGGGGCTGGAGGAGATTTTGATGAATGGGCACCTGCCATGATCCTCATTTTTAGTCGCAAGCTGGCTTGTGCAACTGCTGCTGGTGAGCTGGCAATACCAGCCCAGAGTCTCCTGCAGGCTCTCACAGGAAAGACGAAAGAGGAAGATTTTGTGTGTGTGTGTGTGTGTGTGTGTGTGTGTGTGTGTGTGTGTCTTTCCGAATGTTTTCATAGCCTTAAACAATGCTCTTCAATGTGTTCACAGCTGCGGGAGATGTCAACAATATGGTTCCAAAAATGAGCCAAAACAGCATTCTGTTGATGCTGGCACGCATACATGAATGTACAGCTGCTATAATTGGGACACAAGTAGCCAATGAATGAATGGGGGCTCAGGAAGCGGTCGCGACACTGGCTTATAATGAAGTTCATCACACCACTCGTCCATCTTGTAAACAAAGCTGCTGCTGTTCGTGTAATAGACTTGTTGGTAGACGTCACATAAAAGGGGGCATTCATTCATACAGCTCTTCAAATAGACGGTGACACACACACACACACACACGGCCGTCATCAGACCAAGAGCACTGCTAAAATAAGGCTGCTGCTTGGGAAAAACACAAAGCTTCCCACTGAGCAATTTAACGTTGAGAAGATGTTTAATAAATATCTATAACACGTCTATTTGTCTTTAGACATTTAGATTTTGGTTATTTGAGGTTAAAAAGTAAAAGTTTAATGGGCATCTAGTCTGAAGGTAGATTAAAAAGTAAATAGAATCAGTGTACATGACAAAAAAAATTACATTCATAACTTAAACACGGCGGTATGCAGTACTTTTGTTAATTATTTACATTTTTTTCATGTGTTTTTAATATATTCAATTATTATTAAAAAACATGGATAAATTACAAAAGTGCAGACAGAACAGCAAATGAAATCAAATACTCTGTTCCTGTCCCGTGTGCCCGGACTACTTGAGCATGCCATCCTGCTCAGACTCAAGCCCCTATCTTCTGTGTTTTTGTGAATTCAGACCTGACTATCACCATGATGGCACATCACCCTTTATCTCACTTACATACATAAAACATTGATCTAATCTGGACTTACTGCATTTTTACTGGATCTTATCCTCTCACGAGTTGCTGTCACAAGCTCCAAATATTCTCACAGAGATCAATGACGTTTACACAGCCCATATCAAACTGGATGACTCTGATGTGCTGACGCTCTCAGGGCAGCACAACACGTTGCAACTCAAACTGTCATCTTTGTAACTATTACAGGACCAGAGGGCCGCTGGTCTGAATCCTCAGTCTAGCTATAAAGATCGAAACAGTAAGTTGCAGTCTCCAGTCTTTAACACGTGTCATCAGGCCATTAGGGAAAGTTTAGGGTGAGCTATACAGATAAAACCTTCCGTCACACAATTTTGATATTGACACATGATTATTTTTTTGTTGCATACTTATTGTATATACTGTACATATATCATCAAATTGCTCAGCCTTAGGCAAAACACAGCAGCTCACTGGTCAACAGTCCTGCTGCACCAGTAGTAGACAGGCTAAATTGCTTTAAAATCAAAAATATATATTTTCCCTCTAACCTGTAGAGCTACTTATCAATCTAGATTGTTTTGGAGTGAGTTGCAGAGTGTTGGAGATATCAGCCATAGAGATGGTGCCGTCCTCGGCTGAGCTGTGACGTGTGACGAGTGGTGCGAGGTGAGTTAACAGTGGACACACGCTCCCTCCTGCACTTTGATACAGCAGGGAAATGGTTTCTGGAAACAGAAATTGCTATTTTTTTTTTTTTTTGTGCTTTGAGCACCACAAGCTGAGTGCCATGTAGTTACAAGAAAGAAGTCAGACATCCCTACACTCAGCAGCTCACACCAATACAGTCTAGACTAATAAATAGCACAAGTGAGGTGGAAAATATTTGATTTTGGGGTGAACTGTCCTTTGATACTGACATTTTTAACTTCCAAAAAAGGCCTTAATTGTTTGCAAGATTACTGGCCCATCAGTGTCATCTAGTAGCGGTATAATGGAAATGACAGGGCTTTACTGATCGCTTATTATAGAACTGAATCGATATTATTGTTGCCTATTATCTGGAAGGATTCTGAAACATTTAATTTCCTTTTTAAAAAAAAGTGTTTTCAGACTTGCAAAGACCATTCCACCCCAGGAGGAATTACACTCCACTGGACAGTTGCATAGCACAAACCAATCACATTTAAAGCCAGTGGCTACTTGGCAGCAATGCTGCTGTTGCAACCTCAATCACATAATACAGGTTTGGCCTTTAGCTGGGCATACTGTTTACTGTGAACACTGCCACTCTGTCGTGGTGTCAACTACTGTCAGACTACACATTGGTATATCATGCCAGTGTGTCAGCAAGGTATGTTTTTTTTTTCCTTTTAAATTTTAGTTTGATAATTTCCTTAAAAAACACACTGCATGTTTAAAAAGCTACACAAGAACACAGCAAGCATTCCTGATTCAAACTGCTATAATCCACAAATTAGGTCCTGTCCTTATTTTTGTCCTTATGCTGGTGCAACATCCAAATTTCACTATAAAAGCGCAACATTTTGTATCTAACCTTATTAACGTGCATCTGTAAATATGATGCTCATAAATTCTACATATTTTTAAAGAATATCTCTAGAAATGATCCGTATGTGTGGAATCTGCAGTAATTGGGTAAAAGTCATTTGACTTTCAGTCTAAAACTCCTAAAAAGAAACATGTGCAGAAATGCGTACCAGGAATTTATGGGAAAAGGTCTATTAAGAGACCAGGCACGAAAACACAAACAGACAAAAACAGACCCACACTACCACAGACAGTTTTTGCACAATGCACCCCTGAAATACCAACAGCGAGATGAACAAAGTGGTAACCCTTTTCCAAAAAGTTATCCCTTAGTGTGTACCCATGAACTCTTACCTTGAGAATTTCCACACAATATTTTCCCCATTTCTTCTCAGTTGCAAGCGATTATCTCTAAACCAGAGGGCATTTCTGTGATGCAAGCCAGCAAGCTTGTGTTTTAGATTTGTGGAGCCAAGGGGGGCAACAAGAGAAAGACACAGCAGATGACTGAAACTTTGCTCCAAAGTAGGTGTGGCTGAGAGCAATCCTGACTATGTCCAGTTGCAGCTCCAGTATGTGGCAGCTGCTGCTGGGCTCTGCTTCATCACTACCAAAATGACCAGACACATGACAAGTGGAAGTAATTGGTTAGATCTTGTGCAACAGCCACAGCTCTTTATACAGAATATCATGGTCCTAACATGTCAGTGCAGCACGCTGCAACTAGTATCATATCATCGATGACAACGGTTAAGTGTGCTCATTATGCTCCCATACTTCAGTACTTTAAAAAATATTAAGAAAAATAAGTCAGGTGCTCTATAAAGTACAAACTGACAACTTAACCAATGCTGACAAGAACAGTAAAACAACATGACACCCCACTAGACAGCTAGCCAAACTTAGCTTACCCGCTAATCAAATCAAAGCCCAGACTCAGCCCGTCCTGTAATGCGAGACAACGTCAAACCAAACGTCGTTTAAAAATGTGCACATTTCATTGTTTCCGTTACTGTAAAGGGCACTTGGACCATAAAAAGGGCAGACCAACAATGAAATTTTTGGCGAAACCCATCGGCAAACATATGAATTAACCACCAGCATTTGTTCTCATGGCTCAAGTGTCAGTTTCTAAAATTAACAGCTAGCGCTAACAATCATCTCGAGCTGCTTCCTCTCGCCCACCAACGCTGTTGTAGTTTAGAAATATCTGTGACAGGCAAATTCACTGGGCACGTCTCATTTTCAAAGAAATGAAACGCTGCTTGCAGGATAACATGTACCATGTGCCAGCAATATACTATGACATATAACTACACTTGGGGTTGCATTAATTTATCAATAATGTGAAAATAATTCTGCGTGGCTTTATCAAATAAGCCGACGGTGCATTTGTGCGTACTACTAGCTTGTCTACGGTGACGCTAGCTAGCTAACCCATGTTTGGCCATCCTTTAATGCTATAAAAACAACTTATTTCATGATGTAGCTACTTACCGGGCCTTTGTCAGGAATTTTTACTTTGAGGTCAAATATAATTCCATGTCGCTGTCCGTCATTAACGCTGACATGGCTTGTTTTAGGACAAATAAGTATTTACTATATTGAAAGGTTTTGCAGCACACAGCCATGACAACACGCCCATGCATTACGTCACTGCTAATGCTGCCTTCACGTGCTCCTCGTAATAAACATACCAAAACCTCAATTCAAGTAGGTTTTGTTTCAGGAAACCAGCCGCAGAAAACACAATCCTCTCAGGTCGACGTGCTTATGAATTGCTGCATTGCTTTTATTAAATTGGACAATCAGTATAATAGAAGTAGGTGGCAGTAGATCGTTTTGTATATCTGCATTTTACTTGAAATACAAACACGAGGTGACAGTATTACAAATAACCTACATTCATTCCTCTTGAAAATATACTATATAGGCCACACAATAAAACGTTTTTAGGGGAAAACTCTATGCAGGCAATAATAAGAATATATTTTCGCAAAAAAATATATAGAAATAACTAGACAGATATCTTGCAATTCCAAGTTCATTTTGGTGTCCTCATAAATTAACCCTTTTAAACCTGGAGAAATATCAGTTTTGTGCTGCATTTAAACCCTTTTCATAAGCATTTATACCCTGAAACCTGAGAAAATTGGTTTGATTTCTTAAAAAAAAAAAAAAAAAAAAAGAAAGAAAAGATATTGTGTAACTGAGATCTATCAGCTTGTTGACAGAATATGTGATTTTACAGCTGAGCCTGTCATCCCATTTTGGAATAATAATTATGACTCTAAAGTGTATCTCTGAAAGAAAAAAAAATCACACTTTGTGTAAAAGCATGGAAGAAGCTTCCACAGGTTGTAGTGAGGGCTCCTTCCATAACTCTTTTAAGAAAAGATTAGATAAAAGATTTAAGATTTAAGATTTGTGATCATTTTTGTAATTATGTCTTTAAACAAGGTCTATTGTGATTTTTTTTTTTTTTTTTTTTTTTTTGTGGGGTGGAGTGGTTTATACACTGTACCTGAATTTATCAATAAATATCAAATAAATGATTTTTTTATTAATAAATAAGCAAATGAAGTTGTCAGCACTAGCAAATGTACCACTTTTAATGATGCGCAGCAGCAGAGGGAAACGGACGTGTCCCACCCTCTGGGTTTTCCTCAGCTGAAACATTTGTGGGTGTGACACCCTACTAAACAACAGCCAGGAACCTACAGCTGATTAACCACCAGCTGATACAGATCATCAAAACAACACCATCACACTATTAATAGAAAATGCATGTACACATGTAAACTCACTGTATTGTATTGTGTAGCAGAACCTCCAAAGAAAATACAACTACAGATGGGCCTAAAACAATCAAAACAATAATCAAAAGATAAATACTAGTGGGTAACAAAAATACGACATTTTGTTTTTGCAATAACCAGAAAAGTGATCAATTGATTTGCATACTACTAATAAGAAAACGCATGCATGTGCATGTATGAACTCATCTCCTCTCCTCAGCAGTGGCCTTAACACACCTGAACCGTGTCCAGCTACAGGAGACCTCTCACCCCTATTTCTGATGCTGCTCTTAAGTTAATTTTTTTTTTAATTCTCCATTCCCTTTTTGTCATGCCCACATAGCAAAATCCACAAGGACATTTCAACAGTTGGACCCCATGTGTGGCCCTACTTGTGATTCTACTCCTGACTTTTTTTTTCTCTTTTTTTTCCCTGTGTGAGGATGTAAAAAATTTTGCCCTTTGATCGTGGCATTACAATTCACACGGTTCAAACAAGGTACATTTCCTGGGGAGAGGGAGAGAGCATTTAAAAAAATATTGAAGGCCTTCCTGCTACTCCTCCAAGCTTATGGCAGATGCCGTTTTATCCGTACAGTTTGATTTCCCCTCTCATCCTGCAGCAAACAGACAGCTTACTCACTACAGATTACTGCAGTGATGAGTACTAAAAGACAAATACTAACAGATATTTTCACTAATAACCATTGTTACGTTACCCCCAAAACAACTGCTCAACAGGCTGGATGCCACAGCAATAGAGTATAGCTTGTACTTACTATAGTCGGGTAGAAGTTGTAATAAATTTTGCAATGTGCAAACGTCCATATTAAAAAACCTACAAAATCATTGTACCCTCTGAAACGTGAGCGAACTGGCTTGATTTCTTTCAAACATACATGGAGAAGACAATGAGCAACTTAACAAAGAATGGCATCAAAATGGGCAAGAAATTAGTAAGGAGTTAAAAGAAAATGACTGAAACAGAAATGAAATAAAAAGACTTTAATAAAATGCTTTAAAAAAGAGAGAGAGGGAGGGGGATAATCTTTTTAATTTGCAGGGATTTCTTGCCACATTGCTCTTCGCCCTTCTCCCATGTTTTCAAAACAAATTAAACTCATCTTTTTCAGGTGTCAGAGGTTTAAATGCTTGTGAAAAGCATCACAAGGCAGCACAAGAAAACCAGTGTTAATCCAGATGTGAAAGGGTTAAGGTAAATTGAATCTGATCAGTGGAGTTGCCTTTTTTTTTGCAAAGTGCATTTATAAAAACAAAATCAGCACAAAAACAGACCCTAATTCCCCAAATCATTACTAGTAATCAGGTCTTTGTCGGACCCCTGGTGGCCATAGAGGCTTCAAAAGTCAGCCATTTAGTTTGACTCATGTCTACTGATAAGCGTCCCTCTCTCTCTTATTTGTCCTCATGTTAATTCCATCCAAGTGGCACATTAATGTCCACAAGGAGTCACTTTAGACAACTAAATGAATAGCCACAACTGCATTAAATTTTACAGTATGTTAATGTTAATATTGTAATCTATATTCTGGACACTAACAGAAACAAACAGGAACTTATTTATTAGAAAATTAATTAATGTTTACAACATGGGAGTGGAAATCTCTAATTGCCCACTGATGTCTTGGGGCTGTGGGTGGAGACTGGAGCACCCATACAGATGCAGTGAGGAGCAGATTCTTAATGAGAACATAACAATGTATTGGAGTTTAAATGTACTCAGTGTAAACAATATGAACATGAAATAACAACTTGTTTGCTCATTAGTCTTTTTTTTTAATCTCATGTTTGTTTGTTTTTTTCGACTTATATTTATTAATTTATTTATTTTAACCTTGCTTGCTGGGCTGCACGATTGTATGAAAGGTGCTATATCGATAAACTTTGATCTGATTTGATTTATTTTTACGAAAGTATTAAATAAATAAGGACATTGAATAGCACATTGTGCAGATTGCACGCAAAGTGATACGTGTTTTTGGTTTTTTTTTCTTTCTTTAGGTAACCGATTATGATATAAAGTATTATGTGGGCTACTGTATGTTACAGGAGAGTAATGAAAAAAAAGTTTAGAAATGGAAATGGGTTAATTAAAAGAACTGTGTTACTCAAGCGTTACACACTGTAATAAAATGAATGGTCGGGATGAGTGAGTACATCATTATCTGTGCATGTTTCTGTATCTGGTCAACCAATCAAATGATCTGTATCTGTACTCAGAATGTTTGGGGTTTTAAACGGGCACAAAACTGGAAATTTTTGGAAATTGGTTTTTTAAACATAGTTTGATCAGATGCTCCTTTATTTAATTTTTTTTAAGTATTTAGAGAGAGATCTCAGGATGAGTTTCAAATCATTTTGATCACAAGAAAAAAAGATACCCAAATGAGGATTTTCCTTCATTGGGAGTGGAGATATTGAGACATTATATTCAGAAACTGGATTCCTTCATGTATTGGGCTCAACCCCAATACATTTTGAAGATCCAAAATGTGCAGATAAGACCTACAAGCTGACCTACAAACAAATACTTCTGACCCTACAAATAAGACACTTAGGAATAAAAGAGCCTGTACAGGTTTTTATGCATGGTGGCTAAATGGTTGTCCAATATTGCCCCCTGCTGACAAAGACTGTGCTGCACAAATTACGAGGTTTTTTTTGTAAAAGTACATTTTTTTAATGCATTTTCTTACATTATGGGTCACTTCCATCTATTATTATTATTGTTAAATTGTGAAATTATTGTTTTCTGTTTGCATTTAATGAAACAAGTCCTCCTTTGTCAGAACACATACATGGAAATAGGTTTATGGCATGTTGCTTATCAAATCACAAGTCACAAAGAAATAAAATATTACCGCGGTCTGGTCTGTATAAATGAATATATGCAGGTCTAAAGTGTAGTTGTAGATTTATGACTTGGTGAAACTAGAACCTACATTTTTACATATTATTTATAAGGTCCAAAAATGCAGTTAATAGTCAATTTAAGCTGTCTGGCAGTCATTTAGCTGCCACATTTTGAAAGGAGATTGCTGTTTTTGCATGTATTGAAATCTCATTTTCAACGTAAATCAAAAAACAATGTAAAAACTGTTCAGCATTTTTATGTCAAATTGCTTGCTTGGACTTTATATTTGTTTCAGCTGGAAGAAAAGTGAACTTTGATCCAAAAGGAATACATGGGACAGCAGCATCAGTGAGTTTTATTATCCAATGAAATACTATTTGGCTCTCCAAAGGAAAAAAAAAAAATCACAATGAACAAATTAACAGCATGTACCGTGCAATAAGTACAATGTTGAGATATGAGAATAATGGTTTATTTATGCTTTTAGGTATCAGTGTTATGTCTTAAAGAACAAATATGGCAACTGTAGGTTTGTGGTCAGTCCTTAGATGATGAAAATGTTGCCTACCTCTACAAAATAACACCAACACTTCTTCCCTTTGCCAACATACTACAGCAGGTTTAATACTGAGAAAAAAACACCTGATTATGCCTTCAGTGTCACAGAGCAGGACCTCATCTAAATCTCTGTTCAACATATAAATATGACAATAAATTAAAGCCGGTGAAAGCCCTCAGATTGCTTCGTACAAATACAAAGAGGTACATAAAACTAGTTTGTATTAAAACAAAATTTTGAAATATCAAAGCTAATTAATCACAGTGACGGCAAGCTGCCAGGAGGTGCCAGAATTATCCCAAACACGTAGAAAAGTCCCATGAGGAGGTTGAGCTTGGCCGTCTTCTGGGGGATCTTGGCGTAGCATCGGCTGCGGAACTGCTTCTCCAGGGGGAAGGCCATGGGCAGCGTGAGGAGAGGCAGCGCCATGCTGATGGTGTAACGGGTAGCGAGGATGCAGAAGAGCACGTAGGGGACGAAGAGCAGGAGGTTGTAGAGGACGTAGGACAGCGTAGGGCCTATGAGGATGGCCAGGGTGACGATGCCTGCCTGCTTGTCAGAGTCCATGTCTCTGGTGTTGTTGCTGTGGAGGATGGCTTCTGTGTTGAGGGCCAGCGGGACGGCGTAGACCAGCGGCAGCGCTGACAGGTAGCCGACCTGCACCGCGTGGGAAAACATGACCGCCAGCGGGCCGAATGTGATGAGGATTACCACGTCTCCTAGGGCCACGTATTTAAGGCCGATGCCTTGGGAAAAGAGCAAACAGAAGCCACATTTAACATTTTGATTAGTGGTTGTTGACAAAGTGTCATTAAATCCTGAGCGTACAGAGTGTATGCTTTCATTCTTACTCTCTGGTTCAATATGTGCAAATCATGACAGTCATTTGTAGTGTTTGGAACAGATTAAAATTTATGTTATATTGAGCCTCACAGGAAAACTCACTACACTAATGCAAAAAAATATGAGTGAAAGCTACCTTAATCACTAGGCACACAGTCTTTGGGGCTCTGAGTGAGAGTGTACATAGAAGAGTATTCCATCAGTCTAGTATTAGTAAAAGAATGGTCAAAATCAATGCTGCAGGGGCGGTGGTATCCTGATCGACAGATCAATTTTGCACGCTGCAAGAGACAAACCGCTGTAGAGGAAAAAAAGAAGTCATGGAGAGGTTTGCCCACTGCGCTGCGATTATGCACCCTGACAAACCTCCGATTTTAGGGAGAGGACACAGAATGATACTAAGGGAGACACAGGCATTCAAAAAAAAAAAAAAAACAACACACATACACTGTCATTTTTCGGGAAACACTGTATTGTCTGATGATAAACCAGAACACTTGTGATACCCAAATCTTGTCCTATTACTTAGAAATCCTGCATACATTTTCAGTATCTGTGTACAGAGAACAGTGGTATCCTGACTTGCAGTCCTTATCATGGATGGGTTTAAAAATCACTGGATCCTGCACTTCCCATAATGCATCAAGTATCATCTCTTTATTCTCTGACTGGTGAACTTTTAAACTCATCACCCTCAGGTTGTAATGAAGACTTCTGTTCTATATTTGTAGTGTTTCCTACAGAAATAGAGTTGGAGTAGGGGGTGTCAACCCTCCTGAGATTGTTTTTTTTTTTTTTATTATTATTAATCTTGTGCGTCCTTTTTTATTATACCTCTCTAAATTCCGACATTTTTGTGAGTTCATGAACGCAGCCCAGGCTGAACTCCTCCTGAGTTATTTATTTTTGTAGTATGTGATTGAGCAGTTTGAGTCGTGGAGCAGATAACTGATCTGGCAAACTTTTAGACCCACAACATTTGGCTGTAACAGAATAGAAAATCCCATCGTTTTAACAAGATTCCCTGTGTTGCTAAATGAGATTCTAATGGACGGTGCAGACTGTAAGACAGACTTCACTGGGAATGATAAATAGCCATTCATTCAGAGTTGCACTTCGCTTCATGAAGAAATGTAACACATTGGTGTAATGTTTGAAAAACATACCAACTGCCTTAAAGGGGCCATTTCACCAAAATCCCAACATACAGGTGACTGCAGCTCAGTTAGCAGAAATCTGGGGAACAGTCGATGCTGACGGCAATGTCTGCCAAATGTAAAGTAAAAATATATTCCCAACTCCTAAAGCTTGACATATTAAAGTCAAAACTAGCTGCAAGTATAAGCACGTGAGATTTTTTTGTTTTGATTGAACCGACCTGTCTCTGTCCAATAAAATATGTACTTACCAGCAAGGCATGACCCGCCCTGAAAGACTTTTCCCTATCGACTTACATTGGGAAAGAGACGACTGTAAATCAGTAAGTGATTTTTTTGCGTCAAAACCCCCGCGATAGGATTCATTTCACTATCTAGATTTAAGCCATCTGGTTCGATAAAATTAGAAAAGAGCCGCAAGATTTAATTTTATGTGTTTCCCACTGGCTAGCTGCTGCAACTGCTCTGCACTGCGCTAATACGGCAACTACTGCTGATAATCACTTCCTGACCCACAGCAGCAGCACGGTGTTGGTATAATAACCGTCATCTCTGTTAGCACTGTTGCCTTTAATAGTTCAGGCTGTCGGCAACATTCAAGGTGTTAGCACTGTTCACCTCCATGTTGAGGGCTAGACTCTGAGTCTCAGTCATGGATATGAAAGTCACATACAACTCCTTTAAACATTAGATGTGTGTGTGTGTGTGTGTGTGTGTGTGTGTGTGTGTGTGTGTGTGTGTGTGTGTGTGTGCGTGCGCACTTTTAGTGACTGGGGCGGCAGATGACAAAATGATGCAGCAATCCAAGAGATTTGAGTTAATATTTTACTCACCTCCAGTGTATAAAAAAGAGCTGGACAGTCCCCCAAAGTAAATAAGGGCTAGGTGCTCCAGTCTAAGTGTAGACAGGAAATAGAGCAGAGTGGCACACAAGCACCCCAAAGAATATAACAGCGCTCCAAACATTACAACATCCTGCGGTGCCAAGATTTCATCCACAAGAGTCCTGTCGTCGCTCTTCTTGTGGTCAATCCCTTTGGAGAAGTCATAGTAGGTGTTCACAAGGTTGCCTGCCCCGTGGACAACGAGGACAGTCACCGCGCACACCATCAGGATGACCAAGTCCACAGATCCGTCCAGTTTGTACGCCAAGGCGCTGCCGAGGGCCACTGGTGTGAGCGAGGCACTGAAGCTCCATGGTCTCAGTGCGAGCACGTAGGCCGCACACTTATGTCTCACATCTGAAGCAACGCGGGCCATCCTCGACATGTGGTTCGTGCCTGGAGGATGACCGACCGAGTTACTCAGACCAGTCTGCCACTGTTGGCCATTGTGACCATTTGATCCAGCCAGCACAAATGTTTCTGCCCTGCTGTGTTTCTGCTCATTGGCCATTTCTCTGCAAGGGGTCTACAGTACCAGCAACGCTCCCAAAGGTCAGAGTCTGGAGTTCCTGTAGCAGTAAAAACAGAAACAAAATGTCAAGACAGCAAAATACAGGGTAGATTTACTGTCATTTCTTTAAGAAGAAATGAAGCTTTGACAAGAAATTAAGTTCTCTTATTCAAAAAAGGGCTGAGTATCAAAATTCAGCACTTTGAGGACTAATGAAATGTCCTGTAGCACTGCTTATGGAAAGGTTTAAAGTATTGCGGGTTGGAACAAACTGCTTCTTAAGAGATATTTCCTGATGTATCAGGAAATCAGGAAACTCTGGATTATTTTTCATATTTTCAGATCACATTTTTTAATGAACACAGATGCACTGAGAAGTTTGGCATAGTTTGTGGAATAAAAACATGTTTATAATTTTCAGTGGGTTTGCAGGGTTACACTGTCAAATCAAAGGTGATGGTTTTTGTACCGTGTACATTTGCTCTTCTAAGTTACTGGAAAAAGACACAACTGGAGAGAGAATCTCACTTGTGCACGCATCTCCTTTCCCCCCTCAACTGTCTGTCAAACCTTTTACTCATTCCAACATTTAAAAATTGGTTTCATGGTTTCAAAACCCTTCTCTTTTCATTCATTTAATAGTCATTATAACAACAACAACAATAGAAATAATATACGGTGATACCTAAAACTGAAATATTTTATCTGAGATGGTTATGGTATGGTAATTTCATCAATTTAATGTTGTCTTCCTTGCAGAATTGAACAGACCCCCTCTGACACCCCCTAACTGTGGCGAATATTTCACTCCAAATTCATCCAAAGAGAAAAACATTGTGATTAATCCTGGGCAGTGACACATAACATGTACATTAACACTGAATGAGTATTCTTGTGTTTATTGTTTTATGCTTTGTGCTTCATACATTTGGTACCGCTAGAATTGTCCAGCATTTGAAACGGCCTAGAAGTGAACAGCTTTAGTGTCACTGAACATGATCGTACAACTAAATGTTTTACAACTAAGAACCGCCACTGCACACGTTACAGAACACATTACATTTCATGAAGGTACTAGAGGTAGGGGGGAGATTTTGATACAGCATAGTACCTTGATATTTTATGTAGCAATACTGTATTGATACACAGAAGCCAGGTATTGCTTTTTATCATATAAATTAATATTGCAAATTTCAATCAAATGTTTAGTAACCTATTAGAATGATATATTCAATTGCTTTTCAGTCAACTAGAAAAATGTTGCTGCTATGAGAACGACTAAAGAGACTTAAAAGAGACTTTATCGTATTAGATAAAAAAAGATGTTGACCAAGTTTGAGTTATAGACACACAATTTGCCTTTTGGAGAATGGAATAAATCTCAACATATCGTAATACATATACTGCAAAACGTTTAAATTTGCAATGATAATGTATGGTGGCTTAAGTATCGTGATAATATACAGGGGTCGACCAATATTGGTTTTTTTTTAGGACCGAAACCAATACGGATTATTAGTTGTTACATAGATTTCAGATAACTTTATTGATCCCAAAACCCCCCCCCCCCCCATGCTGACACTTTCTTTGCAGAGAATAAAGAATTGACATTTTTATCGTGATCATTGTCAAATATCAGCCCTAAAAAAATAATCGGCCTGTACCAATAATCTGTCGGCTGAATAAATATAAATAAAAATAAAGTCAGCAGTGTGAGTGACATGGAGCTAAGACCGGAGTTCTAAAGCGCTAGAAATGTCATATTGTGGGGCCTCACACATAAAATCTGTCCAAAGTGACTCTTTTTCTCGTAATCGGACTATTTTAGACTCTTCAGGACTTGAAGGCGCCCCGTTGAACAGTCCAAAATGTGAAATCTTTTTGCAAAGCTAACTCACTTTTTAAATATGAGTATTAATTGCACTGGACTGATGGTGGCTCAGCAGCAAGAATATGTTAATGTAGAGATCACAGCAGGATCTCCCACTGCTGGACAGAGGGGGGACAGTCAGTTCAGGGTGCTGGCTCTGGAAGAAGTAACAGTCAGACTGAAGGTCCTGGCAGCCTCCACCTCGCTCCACAGTGAGCTGTGAAGGTGTTGTCGAAACTGGTCTTTTAAACAGTGGCTAACTGTTTAGCTTGCCAAATACACGTGGCCTTTCATCTTAATATCACCCACTCAGCCACAGTCTCAGAAAACTACTGACGAAATAACTCTACGTGAAGAGACACCAACACGCTTGCCACCTCGATAAGGGCACCGACCACCCACAGAGGAAAACCACCTCCGGCTAACTACTGAGATTATGGGATTAAAGCTAACGGGTTAGCCGCCGAGCTAACGCCTGTGTGCGGGGACAGAGAGGAGGAAATGTCTGACAGCGGCGCTTACCTGTTACGTCTTCAACATCCGACACAAGCTGCGTCTCTCTGCGCTTAAAAACATATTTCTGTGCCCGCTGAGCCTGGTACGGTGAGAGGCTGTGACATTTCTTACGTGTCAGCTTCGAGGAGACTTGACAGGTTGGCAACTGTAAACTCCTCTGCATCTGACGGACGCCATTTCCTCCGCCAGCAGTGCAGCGTTGCTCAGAGGTCGAAGAAACCGCTTCTCATACAATGGTTCCGGCTAACATTCCGAGGAGAATTTGGCACAACACGAAAAAACGAGACAATGAAAACAACAACAGACAGAACACCAAGTATAAATGAATAAATAAATAAATAATTAATTAATTAATTAATTAATTAATTATTTTTTTAAAAAAAATCCATCTACAGTGAGACATTAAAAACAAAATTTAATGAATTAAAATTGTGTATATATATATGTGTGTGTGTGTGTGTGTGTGTGTGTGTGTGTGTGTGTGTGTGTGTATCCTAGCGCTATATATCTTTCCTCAATATTAAATATTGCCTTTCCTTGACAATGACATTTTTGCAACTCACAACTAAAGATTATTTTCGTCGTTGATTAATTTGTTGATTATTTTCTTGATCACTCGATTTATTTTTTGTCTTTAAAACGTCACAAAATGGTAAAAAATTTTGTGTTTCCCAAAGCCCAGCTTTATACAACCAAAGCTTAACCATATGGTGCTACCAAAGAGTGAACATATTGTTTATTTGTTGACCACTTACAGTATCTGTTTGTTTGTTATGGTTGTGGGGTGAATGGAAAAAAAAAAATCTAATTGTACTAAATCGTGATGAGAAAAGTGTTTTCATGTCACTGAAATTAGACTCATGTAACCTTATTTGATTACCAAGGTCCCAAAAAAAATCACCAAACACATTTTATTCAGTTTTAATGTTATATGAGTTACTGTTCTATGGCTGAAAGGTCAAAATATGACAAAAGACCATTTTTCACTGAACAATCAGCACTGTCCGCATAGTTGTGGCCCCTGTACACTTTACTACATGGGCCACCTGTGTAGAAGACAGTGGCGTGCACCAGGGGGTGAAGGGTCTTTGGACATCAAGGGCATAGGTTCATTTCAACATTGGGGAGGGGACACACATGAAATGAGGGTTTTGGTGGTTTTCAACAAGAAATATTTTCAGCTCCAAACATTCATTTTTCAGCATTCTGGTTCGTGCACCAATTTGTGTGGTTTTTGCATCATTTTAAGGTGTAAATGTAAATGCAAACGTTGTAAATACCCCTGTGTCCCCATGAAGTCTATGCCTGTGCCGTCACTCACCTAAGCAGCCCAGAGTCCTCTTTACAACTGGAAGTACTGCGAACTAACTATTAAGAGGTAATAAATAAAGGTTCTGAATACTACAAACAGGGGCATAGCACCAAATTCTGGGGAGTAAACCATTTTGCACCTTTAAGGGGTGAGAGCAATCTCCGAAAGCTTCCAATGTTGTTGTTTCTGATTAAAAGATTAGCCTTAACACATTTTTCTTAAGCCAGTTTTATTTTAGTTACTGCACATATTAGTTAGGGAAAAACAACTTTTCACCTCATATTGGGGCCCGAGGTAATCAGTCCCACATTTCCCCCAACTATGATGTCCCTTGTTGGGGGAAAGACAACTGGAACATTTTGAAACCTTACAAAACTCTAAATAATAAAAAATGAAAAATGAGGAAGCAAGTTAAAAGGAAAATGCAATGCAGCTGCACTTCTATTCATTTGAACACTTAATAAATTGGATAATATTTTGCGATCTGGGTCCTTTATATTGTCAAGACAGGTGACAAATAAATGCTTAACTGTCCAGGATGATGCCCTGTACATATCTGTGCGTGCCACAGTGGGATAAAGGAGAAGACAAAACTACTTTCTCTCCAGCAGCATTATGAAACTCAGAAAATCATGTTCAAAATAAGTCATTTGATTCTGCTTTAACAATTATGAAACAATGAAAAATGTCTCTTCCGTATGGATCGTAGGTGGCGTGTCATTAACACGCTTAGAATCAGAACGACCATGAGGTCATGCGGGCCTATATAAAGCCATCAGAACTCCCGGTTCCTCCTTTTGCACTTGGATTTTGACCAGAGCAAAACTTTGGAAAGCGAACTCATTGAGCGAGCGAGATAATCTACTGAAAGCACATCTTGTTGGAAAACAACACTCTTGGACGACTCAACTTCGTGGGAAACCAACCAGCCCGAAAAAGGCCCTCAGCAGACCCTGTTTCCGGCGGAGCACCTGCCTGAGACGAACTACACCCACACAGGTAAGACAACGTTTACATTTATTTGAGTTTTTTACTGTTAATTCATCCCCTTAAAGTGTTAAACGTTATTCGGAAAATTAGATTTGGTGAAAACAGACACTGGGCAATATCTTTGTGTAAAATGATAATTGATTATTCTGTGAAAGTGTGTTAAATATTCTGGAACAGGTGGGGAATGAGGTAACAATTAGTGTAGTGATTGGAAAACACTTTTATTTGGGTTTTGGGGCATCAAATCATCGACATTTGCCGTCGAAATTATTGATAAAAAATGGCGCCGGTGACAAATTTCATAAAATGCTAAAAATGTTATTTAGTTGCGCACCAGGGAAACGATGGAACGGTCAGGAGCGCGCGTCAGCGCGCATTTACGCACGGGTGTAATCACACCGAGGCAGGTTCTGAGTCCGCTTGTTTTGATTGTCGGAGCTTTTTTTTTCTATCCGAACTGATGCGGAAACATCTGGTCAAGTTTCAAATCCCATTACAATATTGAATATATATATATTGAATGCTGGAACGCGCTTTGGTTGTTCGTGTGGTAATTTATTTTGGAGGGCGATTTGTCAGTTAACCTGATGTGACTGCAGTTGCGCTTCCAGGATGACACCATCTGTTGCAAAGGCTGCAACCCATTGCAAAGTTATAACAGTGCTTTGATGTGCAACTAGTAACCGTGTGTGTGGGTGGTAAGGGGGGGTGTTCGGGTGCCTTTGCGAAAATTGTTACAATGATGTGTGTGTTTTGTTGATGTTATGGGAGTGGGAACAGATTTTCATTGATATTTCTTAAATCTCTAGGCACTTTGTGTTAAATAGTGCCATATAAAGTGATGACATAAGGTGACAAAGTGCATAAAACAGCATCAAAATATAGCTTACTTATCAAAAAAAGTACCAGTGGAGGATTCTCACACCTCACATGAGAGGTCCTGGCTAAGCCCTCAATGTCCTAAAATAGTAGAAACGTCGTTAAATTCTAGAAATGTTCTAAAATCCTAAAAACATCCTAAAATCCTATAAATGACCTGATAGAAACATGCTGAAATTCTAAAAATCCAGAAACATCATAAATCCCGGGAATGTCCTGATATCTTAGAAACATGCTTAAAATTCTTGAAATGTCCTAAAATCCTAGAAACATATAAGGGGTGCTGCAACTGGCCCCTGGCCTTTTGTCATTTTGCAAAAGTGGCCCCCAAGCATAGCAAGTTGAGTATCACTGAGTTATAAATGACTAGTTTGGTCTGCACAGAGCTCTTTGTGGTATTGTGGATCCTTGCAGCCATGTTAGTTCTCTGTGCGAAATAACTCATTAAACAACAAACTAACTGGTCAAAGCAGCAGTCGACCAGCAGCTCCTGTGTCCTTCAGGCTAAAATAACGCTTTTTTTCTGATGACGTCTGGTTGCTTTGATGAGAGCAAAAATGGGAAACTGAAGCTGTTAACTGCTTCCCTGTCAGAATGTCTGTCTGCTGCGAGATAAAGTGCCGAAAATACACTCAGTATAACACTCTAATAAACTGATATTGATTTTTTTAGATAGGTGTTTTTTTTAGGTGCTAAAATATTTTTTGTTGCTAACCACCATCCACAGCAGTAGATTGCTGAGCTTCTATGTTTGACTCCAGCCTGCTGCTCCAAACTCGGAGCGTGCTGACTGAAAACCTTTACTCTGTTTATCGCAAACCGTTGAGAATATTGTCCACGTAAATGATGAAGTAATTTTACAATTGTTTGGTGCAAAATAACTGCCTTTACGCAGTGTTCATACTCAACAGTCAGTTAATTGACCCACTGACACATTGTTTACATTGTTTCTGAACCTTTATGTTATGTGATATTATGCAGCATCATTTGATTCTCATGTCCTCAACTGTTAAAACTAAGACGCTGAACTGCACAATATTTGATGTAAATGTTAAAAGGCAAATCCCTTCGTGTATTGGTGGCTTTGTAACTAGTGAGGTGCAGTCGTAGTTGTATTTTTTTTTCTCATTTAAAAGTTTGATTATTACTGATTTAATTTGAAATATTTATCTTGAAATTCTCATAATTTGACCTTTTTTTTCACTTCAGGTGGTGCTACTGAAGTTGTCGAGCGCCCTGCGATGGATCCCTTCCCTGACGACAGCATCCCCATCTCCTCTGATGAGGAAGACGTACGTGAGTTTGTGGTTGTTGTCAGGGGTGATGTTGAGGTTATGTTAGGTGATCTAAATGTACCTGAGGTCATTTTCCCCACTTTTCTCGGACGATGAGGAGGAGTCGGAGGAAGATGACCACAACCCTGTGGAGGTAGGTAATGTAGTTGAAGGTGAGGTCATTCTCTTATATTCATCGGACGATGAGGAGGAGTCA
Organism: Plectropomus leopardus; assembly: GCF_008729295.1. Lineage (NCBI taxonomy): Eukaryota > Metazoa > Chordata > Actinopteri > Perciformes > Serranidae > Plectropomus > Plectropomus leopardus. The sequence continues at coordinate 8,893,648 of NC_056470.1, read as the reverse complement.
GAGGAAGATGACCACAACCCTGTGGAGGTAGGTAATGTAGTTGAAGGTGGGCTCATTCTCCTATATTCATCGGACGAGGAGGAGGAGGACGAAGACAACGACAGTGAAGACGACTGGCCTGACATGGAGAGTGAAGATTCTGGGTACGAGTCCATGAGCGGGAATGAAGAGGATGAAGAGGATCTAGACGATGAAGAGGACCGTGTGGACGATGACATCAGACCTCGCTCCCCTCTCGTCCAGCGTTTCCCACCCAGAGGTTTTTGGGACGGATGGCATCCTATTGGCATTCCTCCACCGGAGCCTCCTGCGCCGCAACCGGAACGTCCTGAAGATGGTCTGCCCCCAGTCTCTCCAAGGTCAGAAGAAGATGCTCCATCACCTCCGGCCTCAGCTCCTCCTCCAAGAGAAGCAGGGAAGACAGCGACACCCCGCAGGTAAGTGTGAAGAGGCAGAGGACTTCTGAGGACAGCGACGAAGAACCAAGACCCTCGACTTCAGGTCTCGCCTCCTCCTCCAAGAGAAGCAGGGAAGACAGCGACACGCTGCAGGTAAGTGTGAAGAGGCAGAGGACTTCTGAGGACAGCGATGAAGAGCCAAGACCCTCGACTTCAGGCCTCAGCTCCTCCACCAACCCGTACCCTCCCTACTGGTACCTAAGGAGGCTTGATGACAGCGACTCCGATGAAGACTGACAACGCTAAATGGAAACCTTTGTGTCTGGCAGGACTGATAAAGCCCCAGGCAGCCTTCGCATCTGGCGAGGCGAACACAGTTTTCGGTTGCGTCTTGCACCAGGGATTATATGGATTTTCCCCTTTTTATGACTTAAAGTTTATTGGATTTCAACATTTTCAACATCACAAAACCACCTAAAAAAACACCAGAACTCATCTCCTCTCCAAAGAGAGGCAGAGAAGAGAGGCAGGTAAGTGTGAAGAGACAGAGGAAGACTTGAGAAGACAGCAATGAAGAGCCAAGACTTTCAACTGTAGGCCTCGGCTGCTTCACAAACATACAGAGTCAGTATGAAGACTGACAGCTCTGGAATGGAAATCTATGTGTCTGGCAGGACTTTTAAAGCCCCAGGAAGCCTTTGCATCTGGCGAGGCGAATGCAGTCTTTGGTAGCGTCTTGCACCAGGGTTGTTAAGTTTTTTTGGATTTCACCATCATAAACAACAAACAAAAACCTGAAAACTTCTGACTTCAGCTCCTTTACAAATATGATGAATTTATGGATTTTCCTCTTTTTTGATAACTTAAAGTTAACCCTTTGAAACTTGAACAAATTGGCTTGATTTCTTTCACAAACATGGACAAATTACCTTAAAATTACGAGAAAAAAAAACCCCAACCTAACCCATTTACTTATCTCTTATACAATATGCAAAACATTTCTTGCCAAGTTGTTTATTTCCTAATTAACCATGTTTTTGAAAGAAATCAACTTAATTTGCTCAGGGTTCAAAGGTTTAAATACTTGCAAAAGGTGTCGGAATGCAACACAAGAAAAGTTATGTCTGTCCAAGATTCAGAAGGTTTAATGGATTTCAGAATTTCCAACATCATACAAATCACCTCATGGAAATACTCAATAACACCAAACAACAGCAAACAGAAGAAAGATAAATAATTATAACATAAAATAGGTATAGCTACTCAGGGCCCTTAAGGGGAGGGGGCCCTCAAAAGCCTAGTGGAAAAATCTGGTTTTGCTTGCATTTTTTTTTATTTCTAAGTAATTAGTTCCATGACTAAATTCAAATTATCTGAGCTGCAAAATGGTTTATTCCACCCCTGCACCAGGATTTGTGAGCACCAATCTACACCGTAAAGAACGGGAAATCAGAGTTTCAAAACAGAAAAGAAAGAAAGAAATGGGAAATAACGCAAATGGATTGCAAAAACAAAAACATACATGAGAAAGACAACATATAGGCAAGGGGAGGGAGGGAGGGGACACACAGAAACTGCATGCATATGGTCCAAAGTTTAGTGCTATTCCCCTGCCTGTACTAGAGGTAAGTGTTATTTTTCTTTGTAAGGTATAGCTGGCCGTACCAGACAAAGGTAAGTCAATACTAAATACCAACATTAATACAAGTCACTCATTGATATTTTTGATATCTCGATCTGTTGTACTGGAACTTCTTTCAGTTACATGAAGGCGGCTTTAACAAACAGAGGGAAAGTTTATGCTTACTAACGCAAAGAAAAGTCTACAAGTGTCTTTACTTAGGTACTGATAGGTGCAGCAGACCCCCCCACCCAAGAAGGGACAACGTGGAAGAACGAGACTCAGCATCCAGGATTTCTTCGATGACGGAGACGTTCACATCGGACCAGATGAGAAGGACGGATAACCACAGGACCAGATTCAAAACTGACGAGCGCGTCTCTTTCAGTGGGCTCAGTAAGTAATCCTCACAAAGACTACAAAAGTACCTGTGGTAACATAAAGTGGAGAGGAGAGAGTTAACTTTACATATGTAAATTATATTTATTGTAGGGACCTTCTTGAATATTATTCCATTGTAAACATTTGTTGGTGTTGTGTAGTTGTATAGTATTCATTACCTGTGTTTGTGTTTCATAGGACACTACTCCACTGAGTTTTTGGCACTCCTGAGGGAGCTGAGAGTGGACGTCAACCATTCCAGAAAGTCCCAGCACCACAGCAGTACACTGAACTGCTCTCAGCATCCAAGTGAGTCCAACACCTCCTCCGTCGCTCCAACCCCGTCCCCCAAACACAGCCCTCTTCTCCCACAAGACGACCAGACGATGAGGATTGCCTCGTCCCGACCAGCTCAGAGGACGCTGTTGTTACAGTCAGCTTCTCCTGTGCTGGGGGGTTCAGGACGCTCCTCACACTCACACACACACGCATCAGACGCACACAGGAAGCTGTCAGCACCTTTTTTCATCTGCGCTCAGACGTAAAGAAAGAGAGAAACAGTTCAGGCTGAATGAGAAATAATAATTCTGAAAGGTCCAAAGTTTTTAGTTTGATGCATCACACATTATGTTAGTGTTCACTGCAGTTAAAATATGTTTATCTCCTGAATACTTCAATCCAATAAGTGTGAGAAAAACGTTTTAAAGTATTTTTTTGTATTAGAAACAACATCAGAATATTTAAAATATGGCAATGTATCGCATCTTAAATAAAAAATAAATGTTGTGCAAGTTATGATTTAGTGATTTTCATTGGACTCGAGGGCATAAGTGTAACTTTTGCTATGTAGTTTGTAATAATTTGGTAAATTCACAGTAAGTTTTCATATATATAAAACTCATAATGTTACATGTTGATATAAACATGGTATGGGAAATGCTTTAGATTATCTCCCTGCATGTATAGCGTTATTCTTCCACATTTTAATTCATAATAAAAAATAGAAAATTGTAACTTTTTTTGTACCGACTGTTTACCAACACAGCACATGCTGATGCAGGTTCAAGGGAACAAAAGGTAAGACTCAGGAATAAGAGGGTAACAACTGGAAACTGGTAACCGTGGAAATTTCAAATGAATTAATTCTATAGGTATTTTTTTAACTACTGGACACCTTTTTTTACTACTATATTGTTATTACATGGTACATTATGATTATTACTGAGCAACAAACTTCAGGTTTAAAGGACGATGGGGTAATGAGTTCTGCTATTTATGATTCACTTAAAAAATGATCATACTTAACACTGGTGGGTACAGATGATAAAATGAGAATCTGCAAATGAAATAGTTTGTAAATAACTGAGGTACACTGATGCTTTTACTTTTGAACTAAGGGAACACACTGTGGTACTAAACCCTATATGAAATAGTAAAAATAGATTTAAAAAGAGGGATGGATTATTATCATCTAACCTGTTATCATCCCCCCAAAAAAAGTAAAAAATGTCCCGAAAACTATATTTGTAATTTATAATTTATTTATTTCGAATTATAGTCATTTTATAATTAAAAATATGTTACAGAAAAGAAAGAAAAACATTTATATATGAAATAAGTACTCTTTTTTTGGTGTTATTTTCTAATTTATTTGTTTTGTTTTTTTTTATTATTTGCATATTTTCAGCAAATATTCTTGTAACTTGTTTTATAGTGTTTTGTTCATTTTCTGGGCCGTGTTGTGATGAGTTGCTCGTTGCTTTCAGCCATGTATTTGAAATAAATCAAACCAACATGCTCAGGTTTCAAAGGGTTAAACATGATGGATTTTATATCCCGTCACAGCAGGACAATCATTAACAGTAAAGGACACAAATAATAACGGTCACTAAAAAAACATTTTCTTTAAAAATAAATATATAAATAAATCCACAAGCAGCAGGTTATGTACTTGACATACAAAGGAATCGAAATTACGTTTCTCACTATCCCATGCGTAGACAGATATCAGACAGGACAGGGCAAACAGTAAAGTGCACAGGCACAACAGAGTTAAAAATAGAAAATTAAAGAATTAAAAATATAGTCTATATAAAAAAAGTCTATAAAAAAAAAAAAGAACAAAAAAAAAAAAACAAGAGCAAAAATAGTAATGAGTGCAGTAGAGAGAAAACAGATAAACAGAATGTAAACAGCAGAATAAATAGTGCAAAAACAGAATAATCAGTAAATAAACAGTGTAAACAGTGTAGTGCAAAAAAAAAAAGAATAACCAGTATATAAACTGTGTAAACAAAAACATTGTAGCAGCTGTGGGGGTTATTATTGCACAAATGAGAGGTAGAATTAATAATGATCAGTTGTTGTTAGTGATGACGTTGAAATGATGATATGTTCACTGTGTGTTCATTTCTTTTGCACTTTTGTTTTGCTTTTCTCAATAAGTGTCAAAATTTCAAATGTGTGCTGATTGTGATTCAGCATTGAATGTTTGAACAATAAATTTCAAGAATAAGTTCGCTGGCGTATAGTTTCTATTATTGCCTCAACTGGACTGTAAACATCGTGATCTTTGGTTTATGATTACCAACTCCAGAAAACTTCCTCACTGCTGGATTGTTGGATTACTCACATTCTAAAAATTTAAACAAAACAAAAACAAAAAAAAGTTTATTCTTTACTTTGAACCTGAGAGATGATTTTCATAATAATGATTTTAAAAATACAAAAACTGACATTGAATAACCGTTATTTTTCCTGGTTGAAAAACCCTACTCAGCAAAAACAATAAACAGGTTATGATGCTGCAGGACGTGTTCAATTACATTTATTTACTGGAGCAACTTAATTTCAAGACTTTAGGTGCTGCAACAGAAAGTTACTTCTATTAAGATACATGCAGAGAAAGCAGAACCATAGATAGATGGATAGATAGATTTATTGAAGAGAATAAAGAGCACACATTATTAATAGAATATAAAGGAATATGCTTAAAAAAAACTAAAAAAAAAAAAAAAAAAAAACTAAGAGACTGTACATATACTACATATATACATGTGTAAAGTGCGGAACAGTATCTGAATAAATATAAATAAAAATAAAGTCAGCAGTGTAGAGTGACATGGAGCTAAGACCGGAGTTTAAAGCGCAGACAGAGGTGAGTTATTGTACAGGTGGATGGCTTGTGGCAGGAAAGATTTCCTGTATCTGTCCTTTCGACAGGGGACAGAGAGGAGGAAATGTCTGACAGCGGCGCTTTAACTGTTGTCATACGATCTTATCCGACACAATCCCTGCGTCTCTCTGCGCTTAAAAACATATTTCTGTGCCCGCTCTGAGCCTGGTAACTCGAGAGGCTGTGACATTTCTTACAGGGTCAGCTATTTCGAGGAGACTTGACAGGTTGGCAACTGTAAACTCCTCTGCATCTGAAACGGGTCGCCATTTCCTCCTCCGCCAGCAGTGCAGCGTTGCTCAGAGGTCGAAGAAAACCGCTTCTCATAAACAATGGTTCCGGCAACATTCCGAGGAGAATTTTGGCACTAACACGAAAAAAAACGAGACAATGAAAACAAAACAACAGACAGAACACCAAGTATAAATGAATAGAAAATAAATAAATATTTTTTTTAATTAATTACATTTTTTTTTTTAATTTTTTTAAAAAAAATCCATCTTTTTTTTTTTTTTTTTTTTTAAAAACAAAATTTAATGAATATTAAAATTGTGTATAATTTTTTTGTATGTGTTTGTGTGTGTGTTGTGTGTGTGCGTGTGTGTATCCTCAGCGCTATATCTTATCTTTCCTCAATATTAAATATTGCCGTTTTCTTGACAATGACATTTTTGCAACTCACAACTAATGATTATTTTTCGTCAGTTTAATTTGTTGATTATTTTCTTGATCACTAATGATTTTATTTTTTGTCTTTAAAACGTCATAAAATGGTAAAAAATTTTGTGTTTCCAAAAGCCCAGCTTTATACAACCAAAGCTTAACCATATGGTGCTACCAAAGAGTGAACATATTGTTTATTTGTTGACCACTTACAGTATCTGTTTGTTTGTTTATGGTTGTGGGTGAATGGAAAAAAAATCTAATTGTACTAAATCGTGATTGAGAAAAGTGTTTTCAATGGTCACTGAAATTAGACTCATGTAACCTTATTTGATTATCAAGGTCCCAAAAAAAATCACCAAACACATTTTATTCAGTTTAATGTTATATGAGTTACTGTTCTATGGCTGAAAGGTCAAAATATGACAAAAGACCATTTTTCACTGAACAATCAGCACTGTCCGCATAGTTGTGGCCCTGTACACTTTACTACATGGGGCCACCTGTGTAGAAGACAGTGGCGTGCACCAGGGGGTGAAGGGTCTTTGGTGCAAAAGGACATCAAGGGCATAGGTTCATTTCAACATTGGGGAGGGGACACACACGTGAAATGAGGGTTTTGGTGGTTTTCAACAAGAAATATTTTCAGCTCCAAACATTCATTTTTCAGCATTCTGGTTCGTGCACCAATTTGTGTGGTTTTTGCATCATTTTAAGGTGTAAATGTAAATGCAAACGTTGTAAATACCCCTGTGTCCCCATGAAGTCTATGCCTGTGCCGTCACTCACCTAAGCAGCCCAGAGTCCTCTTTACAACTGGAAGTACTGCGAACTAACTATTAAGAGGTAATAAATAAAGGTTCTGAATACATACAAACAGGGGCGTAGCACCAAACTCTGGGGAGTAAACCATTTTCGCACCTTTAAGGGGTGAGAGCATGTCTCCGAAAGCTTCCAATGTTGTTGTTTTTAATTAAAAGATTAGCCTTTACACATTTTTCTTAAGCCAGTTTTATTTTAGTTACTGCACATATTAGTTAGGGAAAAACAACTTTTCACCTCATATTGGGGCCCGAGGTAATCAGTCCCACATTTCCCCCAACTATGATGTCCCTTGTTGGGGGAAAGACAACTGGAACATTTTGAAACCTTACAAAACTCTAAATAATAAAAAATGAAAAATGAGGAAGCAAGTTAAAAGGAAAATGCAATGCAGCTGCACTTCTATTCATTTGAACACTTAATAAATTGGATAATATTTTGCGATCTGGGTCCTTTATATTGTCAAGACAGATGACAAATAAATGCTTAACTGTCCAGGATGATGCCCTGTACATATCTGTGCGTGCCACAGTGGGATAAAGGAGAAGACAAAACTACTTTTTCTCTCCAGCAGCATTATGAAACTCAGAAAATCATGTTCAAAATAAGTCATTTGATTCTGCTTTAACAATTATGAAACAATGAAAAATGTCTCTTCCGTATGGATCGTAGGTGGCGTGTCATTAACACGCTTAGAATCAGAACGACCATGAGGTCATGCGGGCCTATATAAAGCCATCAGAACTTCCCGGTTCCTCCTTTTGCACTTGGATTTTGACCAGAGCAAAACTTTGGAAAGCGAACTCATTGAGCGAGCGAGATAATCTACTGAAAGCACATCTTGTTGGAAAACAACACTCTTGGACGACTCAACTTCGTGGGAAACCAACCAGCCCGAAAAAGGCCCTCAGCAGACCCTGTTTCCGGCGGAGCACCTGCCTGAGACGAACTACACCCACACAGGTAAGACAACGTTTTACATTTATTTGAGTTTTTTACTGTTAATTCATCCCCTTAAAGTGTTAAACGTTATTCGGAAAATTAGATTTGGTGAAAACAGACACTGGGCAATATCTTTGTGTAAAATGATAATTGATTATTCTGTGAAAGTGTGTTAAATATTCTGGAACAGGTGGGGAATGAGGTAACAATTAGTAGGTAGTGATTGGAAAACACTTTTATTTGGGTTTTGGGGCATCAAAATCATCGACATTTGCCGTCGAAATTATTGATAAAAAATGGCGCCGGTGACAAATTTCATAAAATGCTAAAAATGTTATTTAGTTGCGCACCAGAGGGAAACGATGGAACGGTCAGGAGCGCGCGTCAGCGCGCATTTACGCACGGGAGTGTAATCACACCGAGGCAGGTTCTGAGTCCGTTTGTTTTTGATTGTCGGAGCTTTTTTTTCTATCCGAACTGATGCGGAAACATCTGGTCAAGTTTCAAATCCATTACAATATTGAATATATATATATTGAATGCTGGAACGCGCTTGGTTGTTCGTGTGGTAATTTTATTTTGGAGGGCGATTTGTCAGTTAACCTGATGTGACTGCAGTTGCGCTTCCAGGATGACACCATCTGTTGCAAAGGCTTTGATGTGCAACCCATAAATTGTGTGTTGGTGTATGTGTGCGTGTGTGTGGGTGGTAAGGGTGGTGTTCGGGTGCCTTTGCGAATATGTGTGGGAATATCTACATGATGTGTGTGTGTTGTTGCGTACGTATATGTGGGGGTGGGAGGGTCAGGCTGTCTGTATTTTTCTTGATTTTCATTGATGTTTTTCATTTCTTCTATTATTGTTTTTAATCTCTGTGAGGCACTTTGTGTTACTCTTTGTATGAAAAGTGCCATACAAATAAAGATTTGATTGATTGATTTCTAAAATCCTAAAAACATCCTAAAATCCTATAAATGACCTGATAGAAACATGCTGAAATTCTAAAAATCCAGAAACATCATAAATCCCGGGAATGTCCTGATATCTTAGAAACATGCTTAAAATTCTTGAAATGTCCTAAAATCCTAGAAACATATAAGGGGTGCTGCAACTGGACCCTGGCCTTTTGTCATTTTGCAAAAGTGGCCCCCAAGCATAGCAAGTTGAGTATCACTGAGTTATAAATGACTAGTTTGGTCTGCACAGAGCTCTTTGTGGTATTGTGGATCCCTTGCAGCCATGTTAGTTCTCTGTGCGAAATAACTCATTAAACAACAAACTAACTGGTCAAAGCAGCAGTCGACCAGCAGCTCCTGTGTCCTTCAGGCTAAAAATAACGCTTTTTTTCTGATGACGTCTGGTTGCTTTGATGAGAGCAAAAATGGGAAACTGAAGCTGTTAACTGCTTCCCTGTCAGAATGTCTGTCTGCTGCGAGATAAAGTGCCGAAAATACACTCAGTATAACACTCTAATAAACTGATATTGATTTTTTTAGATAGGTGTTTTTTTTAGGTGCTAAAATATTTTTTGTTGCTAACCACCATCCACAGCAGTAGATTGCTGAGCTTCTATGTTTGACTCCAGCCTGCTGCTCCAAACTCGGAGCGTGCTGACTGAAAACCTTTACTCTGTTTATCGCAAACCGTTGAGAATATTGTCCACGTAAATGATGAAGTAATTTTACAATTGTTTGGTGCAAAATAACTGCCTTTACGCAGTGTTCATACTCAACAGTCAGTTAATTGACCCACTGACACATTGTTTACATTGTTTCTGAACCTTTATGTTATGTGATATTATGCAGCATCATTTGATTCTCATGTCCTCAACTGTTAAAACTAAGACGCTGAACTGCACAATATTTGATGTAAATGTTAAAAGGCAAATCCCTTCGTGTATTGGTGGCTTTGTAACTAGTGAGGTGCAGTCGTAGTTGTATTTTTTTTTTCTCATTTAAAAGTTTGATTATTACTGATTTAATTTGAAATATTTATCTTGAAATTCTCATAATTTGACCTTTTTTTTTCACTTCAGGTGGTGCTACTGAAGTTGTCGAGCGCCCTGCGATGGATCCCTTCCCTGACGACAGCATCCCCATCTCCTCTGATGAGGAAGACGTACGTGAGTTTGTGGTTGTTGTCAGGGGTGATGTTGAGGTTATGTTAGGTGATCTAAATGTACCTGAGGTCATTTTCCCACTTTTCTCGGACGATGAGGAGGAGTCGGAGGAAGATGACCACAACCCTGTGGAGGTAGGTAATGTAGTTGAAGGTGAGGTCATTCTCTTATATTCATCGGACGATGAGGAGGAGTCAGAGGAAGATGACCACAACCCTGTGGAGGTAGGTAATGTAGTTGAAGGTGGGCTCATTCTCCTATATTCATCGGACGAGGAGGAGGAGGACGAAGACAACGACAGTGAAGACGACTGGCCTGACATGGAGAGTGAAGATTCTGGGTACGAGTCCATGAGCGGGAATGAAGAGGATGAAGAGGATCTAGACGATGAAGAGGACCGTGTGGACGATGACATCAGACCTCGCTCCCCTCTCGTCCAGCGTTTCCCACCCAGAGGTTTTTGGGACGGATGGCATCCTATTGGCATTCCTCCACCGGAGCCTCCTGCGCCGCAACCGGAACGTCCTGAAGATGGTCTGCCCCCAGTCTCTCCAAGGTCAGAAGAAGATGCTCCATCAACCTCCGGCCTCAGCTCCTCCTCCAAGAGAAGCAGGGAAGACAGCGACACCCCGCAGGTAAGTGTGAAGAGGCAGAGGACTTCTGAGGACAGCGACGAAGAACCAAGACCCTCGACTTCAGGTCTCGCCTCCTCCTCCAAGAGAAGCAGGGAAGACAGCGACACGCTGCAGGTAAGTGTGAAGAGGCAGAGGACTTCTGAGGACAGCGATGAAGAGCCAAGACCCTCGACTTCAGGCCTCAGCTCCTCCACCAACCCGTACCCTCCCTACTGGTACCTAAGGAGGCTTGATGACAGCGACTCCGATGAAGACTGACAACGCTAAATGGAAACCTTTGTGTCTGGCAGGACTGATAAAGCCCCAGGCAGCCTTCGCATCTGGCGAGGCGAACACAGTTTTCGGTTGCGTCTTGCACCAGGGATTATATGGATTTTCCCCTTTTTATGACTTAAAGTTTATTGGATTTCAACATTTTCAACATCACAAAACCACCTAAAAAAACACCAGAACTCATCTCCTCTCCAAAGAGAGGCAGAGAAGAGAGGCAGGTAAGTGTGAAGAGACAGAGGAAGACTTGAGAAGACAGCAATGAAGAGCCAAGACTTTCAACTGTAGGCCTCGGCTGCTTCACAAACATACAGAGTCAGTATGAAGACTGACAGCTCTGGAATGGAAATCTATGTGTCTGGCAGGACTTTTAAAGCCCCAGGAAGCCTTTGCACCTGGCGAGGCGAATGCAGTCTTTGGTAGCGTCTTGCACCAGGGTTGTTAAGTTTTTTTGGATTTCACCATCATAAACAACAAACAAAAACCTGAAAACTTCTGACTTCAGCTCCTTTACAAATATGATGAATTTTATGGATTTTCCTCTTTTTTTTGATAACTTAAAGTTAACCCTTTGAAACTTGAACAAATTGGCTTGATTTCTTTCACAAACATGGACAAATTACCTTAAAATTACGAGAAAAAAAAACCCCAACCTAACCCATTTACTTATCTCTTATACAATATGCAAAACATTTCTTGCCAAGTTGTTTATTTCCTAATTAACCATGTTTTTGAAAGAAATCAACTTAATTTGCTCAGGGTTCAAAGGTTTAAATACTTGCAAAAGGTGTCGGAATGCAACACAAGAAAAGTTATGTCTGTCCAAGATTCAGAAGGTTTAATGGATTTCAGAATTTCCAACATCATACAAATCACCTCATGGAAATACTCAATAACACCAAACAACAGCAAACAGAAGAAAGATAAATAATTATAACATAAAATAGGTATAGCTACTCAGGGCCCTTAAGGGGAGGGGGCCCTCAAAAGCCTAGTGGAAAAATCTGGTTTTGCTTGCATTTTTTTTATTTCTAAGTAATTAGTTCCATGACTAAATTCAAATTATCTGAGCTGCAAAATGGTTTATTCCACCCCTGCACCAGGATTTGTGAGCACCAATCTACACCGTAAAGAACGGGAAATCAGAGTTTCAAAACAGAAAAGAAAGAAAGAAATGGGAAATAACGCAAATGGATTGCAAAAACAAAAACATACATGAGAAAGACAACATATAGGCAAGGGGAGGGAGGGAGGGGACACACAGAAACTGCATGCATATGGTCCAAAGTTTAGTGCTATTCCCCTGCCTGTACAAGAGGTAAGTGTTATTTTTCTTTGTAAGGTATAGCTGGCCGTACCAGACAAAGGTAAGTCAATACTAAATACCAACATTAATACAAGTCATTCATTGATATTTTTGATATCTCGATCTGTTGTACTGGAAACTTCTTTCAGTTACATGAAGGCGGCTTTAACAAACAGAGGGAAAGTTTTATGCTTACTAACGCAAAGAAAAGTCTACAAGTGTCTTTACTTAGGTACTGATAGGTGCAGCAGACCCCCCCACCCAAGAAGGGACAACGTGGAAGAACGAGACTCAGCATCCAGGATTTCTTCGATGACGGAGACGTTCACATCGGACCAGATGAGAAGGACGGATAACCACAGGACCAGATCAAAACTGACGAGCGCGTCTCTTTCAGTGGGCTCAGTAAGTAATCCTCACAAAGACTACAAAAGTACCAGTGGTAACATAAAGTGGAGAGGAGAGAGTTAACTTTACATATGTAAATTATATTTATTGTAGGGACCTTCTTGAATATTATTCCATTGTAAACATTTGTTGGTGTTGTGTAGTTGTATAGTATTCATTACCTGTGTTTGTGTTTCATAGGACACTACTCCACTGAGTTTTTGGCACTCCTCCTGAGGGAGCTGAGAGTGGACGTCAACCATTCCAGAAAGTCCCAGCACCACAGCAGTACACTGAACTGCTCTCAGCATCCAAGTGAGTCCAACACCTCCTCCGTCGCTCCAACCCCGTCCCCCAAACACAGCCCTCTTCTCCCACAAGACGACCAGACGATGAGGATTGCCTCGTCCCGACCAGCTCAGAGGACGCTGTTGTTACAGTCAGCTTCTCCTGTGCTGGGGGGTTCAGGACGCTCCTCACACACTCACACACACACGCATCAGACGCACACAGGAAGCTGTCAGCACCTTTTTTCATCTGCGCTCAGACGTAAAGAAAGAGAGAAACAGTTCAGGCTGAATGAGAAATAATAATTCTGAAAGGTCCAAAGTTTTTAGTTTGATGCATCACACATTATGTTAGTGTTCACTGCAGTTAAAATATGTTTATCTCCTGAATACTTCAATCCAATAAGTGTGAGAAAAACGTTTTAAAGTATTTTTTTTGTATTAGAAACAACATCAGAATATTTAAAATATGGCAATGTATCGCATCTTAAATAAAAAATAAATGTTGTGCAAGTTATGATTTAGTGATTTTCATTGGACTCGAGGGCATAAGTGTAACTTTTGCTATGTAGTTTGTAATAATTTGGTAAATTCACAGTAAGTTTTCATATATATAAAACTCATAATGTTACATGTTGATATAAACATGGTATGGGAAATGCTTTAGATTATCTCCCTGCATGTATAGCGTTATTCTTCCACATTTTAATTCATAATAAAAAATAGAAAATTGTAACTTTTTTTGTACCGACTGTTTACCAACACAGCACATGCTGATGCAGGTTCAAGGGAACAAAAGGTAAGACTCAGGAATAAGAGGGTAACAACTGGAAACTGGTAACCGTGGAAATTTCAAATGAATTAATTCTATAGGTATTTTTTAACTACTGGACACCTTTTTTTACTACTATATTGTTATTACATGGTACATTATGATTATTACTGAGCAACAAACTTCAGGTTTAAAGGACGATGGGGTAATGAGTTCTGCTATTTATGATTCACTTAAAAAATGATCATACTTAACACTGGTGGGTACAGATGATAAAATGAGAATCTGCAAATGAAATAGTTTGTAAATAACTGAGGTACACTGATGCTTTTACTTTTGAACTAAGGGAACACACTGTGGTACTAAACCCTATATGAAATAGTAAAAATAGATTTAAAAAGAGGGATGGATTATTATCATCTAACCTGTTATCATCCCCCCAAAAAAAGTAAAAAATGTCCCGAAAACTATATTTGTAATTTATAATTTATTTATTTCGAATTATAGTCATTTTATAATTAAAAATATGTTACAGAAAAGAAAGAAAAACATTTATATATGAAATAAGTACTCTTTTTTTGGTGTTATTTTCTAATTTATTTGTTTTGTTTTTTTTTATTATTTGCATATTTTCAGCAAATATTCTTGTAACTTGTTTTATAGTGTTTTGTTCATTTTCTGGGCCGTGTTGTGATGAGTTGCTCGTTGCTTTCAGCCATGTATTTGAAATAAATCAAACCAACATGCTCAGGTTTCAAAGGGTTAAACATGATGGATTTTATATCCCGTCACAGCAGGACAATCATTAACAGTAAAGGACACAAATAATAAGGTCACTAAAAAAAAAACATTTTCTTTAAAAATAAATATATAAATAAATCCACAAGCAGCAGGTTGAAGCCCTTTCTCGGCCAAAAGGAGGAAGAAGTCATTCCAGCTGGTTCAGGTGTGTCTAAGAAGGACTGAGACAAACACACACTTGTCCCACCATTAAGATATATGCAGCATCGCAATACCAGAACACTCAAAAAAAGCTTTTTGCCCATATTTTATCAAAATTAGGCAAAACTTGCAGGACCAGATGTGTCCACTTAGTTTAATCAAGATTGCTCAAAGAACACTTGAGTTGTGGCCCATTTTCTGCTAAGCCCCGCCCATGGCGAGGGAGTGTCATCATGGTGGCCATGTTTATTGGACCAATCTAGCTCATTGATAATAGAAAGTTGAATATTCATCCAAAGATGCTGTATATCACCTTTTGTGTTGATCAACTCAAAATTCATTGAGTTCTATTCATTCAAGTATGTTTTAAAACAATTCAAAATGGCAGGAAATCTAACTGGTGGAGCTTCATGGCTCTGGAGATATTTTTGTCAAGCACATTGAGTTGGACTTTTGTGCCAAATTTCAAAATTCTTTTGTTGCTTGTTGCCAAGTTTTCTTTGACTTTTTGTGTTTCTCACTCTTCATGTGGGATTCCAGTCTTGATTCCCATCGTGTCGAGTTTGAAAAACGTTTTGATAAATCACACACAGTCTTTTGTTTGAATTCATGCTACAAATGAAATCTTGGTTAAATAGACAATTTTGGTTTTAATTTGCACTTTCATAGGTCATCCAGGGTACAGTGATAGCTAGCTAGGAGACAGTGGATCCTTAGCTCTGAGCATCCCGACAGGAGACAAGATAGAAGTGTTGGTTTCCTTAGGCTGATCTGCGTCACTCTGCGTTATGAAACTGATATAAAATGCGCAGCACAATCAATCCTGAGAATGAAGACGTTTGGTACCAAAGACACAAGTGGATTTGTAGCACCATCTACTGACAAGTTTACACTAACTTCCAGCCAATTCTTAAATATCTTATTGTCTGCTTTATCTAAGAGGTCAAGGTATCACCTGAGCAGCACTGACATTAATTCTTACTTCTGCTGGAGCACCATAGGCTTGGTGGCCCTCTGTTGAGCTCCAGTTACATATATTTGGGTTTTGGTCCCACAGGTTGAATGCTGAATAATGATAATAATTAAGTACCAATCATATGTGCATTGCATCTGTAATTATGTAAACCAGGGATACTCAGCTTGCTTTGCTTGGGGGCCACTTTTGCAAAATGACTGTTGGTAATGAGCCAGTTGCAGCAGCCCCATAAAGGATTTAATGACATTTGTAGAATTTTAGCATGTTTCTATCAGGACATTTCTGGGATTTTAGGAGTTTAGGGGATTTTTAGGATTTTAGGACGTTTCAAGCATTTTAGGACATTTGGGGCTGGTAATTCTTTGATAAATAACCTCTATTTTGATGCTGTGTAATGCACTTTCTCACCTTATGTACATGCAAAGTACAAAAACAATTCCCAGTGTGCACTTTATTTTTATAGGTGCATTAGAAAATTGGGGGGGAGGGGGGCTACCTGGCATCGGGGACCAGACCACAACCAGATTTGGTCCTAGAGACTCAATGGCTATGGCCTTGCTGTATTATAATGCTAAATATGGTTATGTTTTATGGGTAGACCTATATTTCCAGCTATTTATGTAACTGTAATAACACAGGACTTTAGCCTATTCCACAATGAAAGAAAGAGAAATGCTTCCAGACCAGTCAGCGGTTGCAACAAGTGATTTGATGGACAGAGCGCGTTTGGTTTTCATTAGATCGTCTCGACACTGACCCCCTGCCCCATCTACAGTAATATGAAACCAGTCTTCTGGCAGGCTCACTGTGCGGAAGAGCCGAGCAGAGCTGATGCAGTCTGCACTGCTTCCACTACCCGCTCCGCAGGCTGAGCTGCGCAGCCACACACAGAAGCTCCGCACGTAGTAACAACACACCACCGTAACGTGCAATGGCCAAGAAGCAGTGTTCACGGGCATAGATGGTAAACCTGTGTAGTCTTCGCCGAGGGATTATTAGTTGTTTTTTTGTTCCTGGAGGTGTGATATCGCAACCATGGTGTGCTGTCAGACTCCCAGAAGTTTACGCAGAGGCGAATGGGGCTTCGCTCCTCTGCTGGCTGCCGCGCTGCTCAGTCTTCTGTTCGCAGGGATGCAACAAACCACAGCGTTTCCCTCCTGGAGGTTAGAGGTATGCTGTGACCACTTGATTATGTGTAGGAACTCTGACTACACCTGTGAAGTCCAATATATTATCTAGGGTGTACTCAGCAAGTTATATAATAACTAAGTTGTTTCCTTTAGAACGTCAAAAAACTCAACACCAAACTCCATTGAAAATTCTGTGACTTTATATTTGCCCTACGTGTCCGCGAAGCTGCATATTAGAAATACTATGTTTTGGTTATTTTTTTATAATTAAAAGCCACTTTTCAATTCGGCGTATACAGTACTGTTATTACACGAGGCAGCACTTATTTCAAACAACAACTAACTTCGTAAGTAAATAATTGGAGTCCTATTCACCGTCTTGCACTAATACAGTAATTGCGAGAACAAATTGGGATTTTAACTGAAAAAAAGCGATATTGGTGGATCCTTTGTACGCCGAATTCACCGAAAGCAAATGCAGATTGATCGTGTGCGTTATTATGTGCTGTAAAGCTATGTACGTTTGACCGTCAGCGAAATAAAACTGAATTCTAACATTTTTTAATGAAGTATGGTCTTCAGTAGAAAACGAGATATCAGTTTGAGGATTGTCAGAACTGACAGAATGACTGATTTTTTTTTTTAACAAGCACCATCCACATTATTTTCTTTTATTGTTCATATGCAGAAGTTCTGCATAGGATCTGTCCATGCAATATCATGTCCTCACTTTCTTAAAATATATCATTAGTTGGACATCGTAATATGAAATCACTCAGTTATAATTCACCCATTACAATATGTATCACATTCAATTCATTTTCTGTTAAGGTGGAGAAGTTAGATGAACACCATAATTAGATTAGGCAATGGAATGGATCCCTGTACAGTAATATCTTCAGTGAACTGAATAAATGTGTTCCTCCAGACTGCCACCCACCCACTGTGATACAGAGCCTGAGGGATGGCTTTATGTCATTTCCTTTGCCACACACTCTCATTATGTGTCAATCAAGAAGACTGCTGTTGAGGATTACATAACTGCCTTAGATAAGCTTCTAGTAGGCCACCAGACTGAATTAAAGCATCTGTAAAAGACACAGAGTCCAAAATAATCAGTTATTAAATACAGTTTGGCAAAAAGCGCATTTAAATGTGTTTTCTTGTATGCTTAATGAAAATAATGCACTGTTTGCATGATTCAAAATCCAGAGATGTATTGGAATATGCATAAAAACACAATATTTTTAGATCCACATTGCTTTATTCTGTTGAATTATATGCAGAAAATAGTCTTTGTTGGATGGAAATCATAATATCTGTTTTAACGTTCTGTGGGACTGAGGTCCAGCCACTAGACTCCCCCCAGGATCGTCTGGGATTTGTCTTCAGATGCTTTACCCTCCGACTCAGCGCTCACCACTGGCTTCAAGGTTTAGTCTAGCACGTTTGTTTCGGCCCTCACGCTTTTACAGCTCATCTTTATTTGTGCCAAAGTGTGAAATTAGATTTGCAGTGACTATAACAAGGCATGACAGAATGAACTACACTGGCCTTACTACGTTAAACACCTCATAAATCACAGAACACACAACTCCAGTGTGTTAACTGATGTCAGGAGAGCAACTGTTGGTTAAAGCAATGACCTGAACGTATAATGCAATGCAGAAACAACATATTTAACATCAGAGCGAGAGAGGCCAACAGGTTCAAGAGTAGTGTGGGACAGCCTGCCAGACTGTCTGCCCCTGTTTCACTATTTTGGTAAGGAAATGAAGGAAGTGCTGCATCTATTAGTCTTGACTGGGCGAAGCAGGAACAGGAACCAGAGGATAGGGTGTAGAATACAAAGTGAAAGGAGCGTCTTTGATGTTTGTGTGCTGTCTTCAGGACTTTTCCCTAGCAAGGGAACACGTGCTAGAGCACATGTTGCATATTTGAATAATTTTTCACTTCTGAAGAGGTGAAATTCTCAAATAAAAAAAACAATGAAATAAGAAAAGCCAGCATAATTTGTATTTTGTGCAGCAGAAATAAGTTGTCGTTCTCTCCTCTTCTGTTTTTCATCTTGTTATATCGTGAAGTTTTGGAACCACACTTTAAATACCACTACAATGATTTTTTAACCTAATAGTAGAATATGATTGTATACAACAGTAAGGCCAAGGTATGCTTTAAACAAACTAGTTTTTACCAAGTGTTGTCTCACCATGTTTACAGCTCTGGATGGACACACTTAAAGAGATACTTCACCCTATAAAATGACCATTTGTATATCAGTTACTCACCCCATGTTGCGTTGAATTTGTGGAGAAAAGATGGTTTTATTTGCATGCCTCCAAGGTGAACACAGAATTCTAAAACAGGGAACATTCTTAATGAATTGAAGTAAATGGGGTCCATGTTTAACAACAGAAGACATATATGAAAACATTTGTTTACAAACTCTCACATAACTCGCGCAGTATAATCCAAGTCTCATTTATCGAGTAGTATGGTCAGTACCGCAAAAAGATGCATTTTCCATGGATGTATAAAGAGAGCTGGATACAAAATTTCTTTAAAAGTTACAAAAGTTGAAAGATGCATGAATGCCCCCCAAAAAAGCTCTATTTCCACAGTATGAAATAACCTGGGCTTCTGCAACATGGAGCCCATAGAGCAAGGGTACTAGAGACTTTTGACAGCCAAATGGCTAATTTTCCCCAGCCAAGAGGCCACCTGCTGGTTTAGCCCTCCACTAACTTAATTGTGGGGCTCTTCTAGACTTTTCAATATTGGCTCATCAAATGCATAAAAATCCTGAGTCATTTTCGACTTGGTTGTGATGCTCAAAAAATGTATTCACTGATTTACAGACGTACTTTTCACAATGTAAGACAAGACATGACGGGTGGGATCCGCAAGTTGTAATTACATGTTTTACCACTATGTAAAATTGGCTTCAAAGCCTGGTAGTTTTCCTGAGGGCTTACATTTTTGTTAAAATGTAACACTTCCTCCAAGAAGAAGTGGCTCTGAGCTTGTTGGAGAATGTGCTTATAAATGAGCTCCTCTTGAGCAGAGTCCAGAGGCACAGGTGTTCCCAGGTATGAGACTGTTTATAATGACAAATTAATGACAAATGAAAATGCATGTATTTGGCAACTACTGAGCATACAACTGAGACTTGTGTTATACTGCACAAGCTGTGATAGGGTTTTGTGAGTGGTGGTTTTGATATAGTCCGACTGAATTGATGAAAAATTTTAACGTGTTTTGTATTCTCTGTTTGCTGTGGAGGCATGCAAGAAAAACAAAATTTTCTAAACAAAATTAAGGTAACACATGAGTAATTGATTGACAAATGGTCATTTTGCAGGTGAAGTATTTCCTTAAGGCAGCAAAAGGCCAGCTGTCATGGAGACAAGTGAGATGCGATGAATTGTACAAATGGGGGTAATAGCATGCAAACTTCTGTCAGTTTCGCCTTGAAGGATTTTGGAGTGTTGTGCATTTCTGCTCACTTAAAAAGTGATGGCAGTGGTTGTGTGAAAAAAAAGCTTGAGACAGGCTACTTTCACACCTCTGCACACCTGGCCAAACGCTGTGTAAAGTAGGTGTGTTTGTTGGATTGTCTGCTCTGGAAGGACTTCAGATTCTGAAAGGACATTCCCAACACTGTTAGACAATCCAACTTAGTCTTAAGCGTATCGAGGCCTTTACACTTCTTGCTGCAGCCAGTATGTTGTTGGCAGGCTGTCTTCATCCCCTCACATCTAAAACAGTCTTTCAGTTTTAATGCATGTCTCCTGAAATCCTTCTTGAATTTATCAGTTAGGAAGGGAAGCCTTCCTGTTTTCAAGTACAAAATGGGCTCCTTGTGTCAGAATCACAGCTCGACTTTAAGTGTTGGAAAGTGGATTTATTACTTAAACCCATCTTCATAAAAAGTTATAGATCTTATCATCTGGTGCGATCGCTATTATGGAATATTGCAGCCAAGACAAACTACAACTTTACTTCAGTTACAGAATATTTATGAAAGTGCTAAAAATGCAAAGCACCCATAGACAGCCTTCCAAAGCTATAAAAATTATTGTAGGATCCAGGTTTGATGATTTGGAGTCCATGTTGCCCATTCCCAAAGGGGCATCACATACAACCCATCATACTTTATGTCTGGAAAGCACTTTTACTGCTGACCACTTCCCGTTTCCATGAGATGGAATGCCCTTGCATGAAAATCTAATACATAACATTCAGATGCAAGTCACTGAACTAACAGTAATAGAGAACAGTCGTAACTGTCAAGTCTTCAACTGGAGTTCAGTGTCTGCAGTTTCAGAAGTCAAAGCCTTTCCAAGGCTTGGAATATGTATTGATTTTTAACAAAAAAATATTTATCTCATTGAACTCTCTTCGAAACTTAAAGCCAGGGTAGGTAGTTTCAATTTGGTGTCATTAGACAAAATCCTTTGAGCGTACTGTAATTCAAGTGAACTGAGACAACACAAAACCTCTGCACCACCTCTTGGCTCTGATTTTAGGCTTTCGAAAATCCAGCCTGGGACAGAAGACTGTCACAAGTCATTTCAGAGAAAGGGCATTCCTATTGGCTGCTCTACAAATGTAGATGCACATGCACGTCCCTTCATAAAAAGCCTAATTCAGTGGTGCAGAAACCATGATGAGAAAGTTGCTATTCTAGCATTGATTCTAGCAGATAGCCCAGCTCTGTTGCTGCGTTACGCAGGTTAGACCCAGTGCTGCTAGTGGTCAAACCAGCCTGCTGTGACCACTGAACTTGAGTTGCCGTAGCCGCCAACCAAAGCTCCACCCCCAAAATCAGAGGAGGGTTAACGGGATGTAGTATCTAGCTAATTCTTGTTTCATTTGTGGTCTAATAAAAAAAGAGAGAGTCCTACAATTAAATAAAATTCTATAATTCAGTGCAGGGGAAACACTAGGTTACCGTATGAAGTGCACGCATATGCAGGTGCTCTTCTAGAACTGAGAGGGGGGAGCTGCAGGGGGAAGTGCATTTTCAAATTCTGACGTTTTTTTCTCCCCTTTCCAGAAAACTGCTTTAATCCATGTTGATCCCAATAATGTCTTCAAAGGACCAGTTCCAAACTCCACTTCAGAGTACAGTGAATAATTAAAGGTTTTTCTTTGTCCAAGGAAGAAGCTTACACCACTGTGTTGCTCATCGGGATCCGCAAAGAGGCCCGGTCACAAGTGCTACACCTCTCCAGGAACAAGCGCTACACCCTCACCCCAGAGCAGCTCAAATGGGACAAGTTCAAGCTAACATACAAGTATTCATTTGCAATTCTTGTACTCATTAAGACAGCAGCTAAGCACAGTTGTAGAAAATGGAAAGAAAAAAAAGAAAAAAGAAAAGGGAAGCAGATGAAAAACACCAGAGAGCAATAGGCTAGAGTTGGTTTTGGCAGGAAAACACAAGCACAGATATTTTTCAGTTGAAAAAGGCAAATGAAATCAGATGGTGATTGGTGCAGTTTAGCAGCACCTTAATGGAATAATTTACCCCAAATTAAAGAGCAGGTAAATGTCCTCTCACCCCATGTAAGTCAAGATGCCCATCAAAGGTTGTAGGACCAATAAAAGCCATGTACAGGACTCTCTGCTTGCATTTGTCAGAGGAGAAAATAAAAGACTCTTGCACCCACACTGGAATTTCTTGGGTATACTTTAGGACTAACCCAGTGAGAAGATCCAGAGACACTTTGTTCTCTCTGGAGCTGTAAAAAGATAATCACATAAAGTCCTTTTGGACTGAAAGAGGTGCGATCATTGGGTTTTGGCAAACGAACTTTAGTGGACAGTAGACAAGCCAAATTTCAGTCCTTCCTGAATTAGTAACATGATAGCTTTATCTCTTTCATATTGACAGTGAATGTTACCAGTGGATCGCTATCTGATTCTTATTAAAAGTATCTACATCAGTCTAACCCTTGTCAAGACTTAAGAGAATATCAAGTAATGGAGCTGTACTCGCAGTGCTTGTGGGAATTCTGTCTGAACAGTAGCCATTGTGTTTTGGCAGATTCCTCTGCTGTAGAGGAATGTGTGTAGAGAGCAGTATTAACTACATAATGCTGTTGTGTCTGAGCAGGTTGGTCTCCTTCCCTACAAACTTGATAAATGCCAGCGACACACGGCGAGGCATCGCCAAGGCCTTTGGCATGTGGAGTGATGTCTCGCCGTTCAGCTTCAGAGAGGTGCCAGCTGACCAAGAAGCAGACATGAAGATCGGTGGGTACTCAGCATGTGGCTGCATCAATCCCCAACAGATGTTCCTTGGCTCCAAGCTCCAGACTTCTGCTCTGTCGTTACTGTTTTCCTCTCCGTGCTGTCATCGCAAAAATGTCTTTGCCTCCAAACTTATTAAATCACACCGCCGCGACTATATTACCAAGCTTATATTCAGCATGATTCATAATTCCAAATGAAAAAAATAAATGCTTAACAACTTCCATACATGTTTGCCCATGGCGAAGCAGTCTAAATTATGTTTTATCTGTCCCATTGGGTGCAAACTCCAGAGTCCTGCATAAATTCTCAGTGACAGTGAGAGGAATGGTTGTCATCCTGCGGGGTGAAGGCTGAAGAAAAAGCTCTGTCTTTTGTAATTCATCATTCCCCCGCTGTTGTCTGCACAGAGCACAAATAATGGAGTGAGGGTTTCCCTCCTCGGCTCTGAGGTATGTCTCTCTCTCTCTCTGTCTTGGCAGGCTTCTACCCAGCCAACCACACAGACTGTCTGCAGTCCTACTTGCACCATTGTTTCGATGGCATCACAGGAGAATTGGCTCATGCATTCTTCCCGCCAACTGGCGAGATCCACTTCGACGACCACGAATACTGGATTCTGGGAAACATGCGCTTTAGCTGGAAGAAAGGCATGTGTCTTTATCATGTTTGTTGAAACTGCTAATATTTAACCCATAAAGTGATGGATACAGCAGACACTGAGCTGGACAGCTCGTGGGGTGCACGGCAACTGAAAGAGAAAATAATCAACAGTATCTATGTTGTAGGGGTTTGGCTGACGGATCTTGTCCATGTGGCAACTCATGAAATTGGACACGTCCTGGGACTCATGCACTCCATGGACCCGAAAGCTATAATGCACTTGAATGCAACATTGACAGGGCGTAAGCTAATCACACAGGATGAAGTGTGGGGTTTGCACCGTCTCTATGGTATGTTCACAGTCCTTCTTACTTTTCTCACAGAACACAAATGGGAGCACTCTTCTTTTGGGCTTTGACATCTGTAAATACACCTGAAAACGCTGTGAGTCATCCAGTACACAGGATGTCCAGAAGTAGTAAGTCAAAGGGCAATGGTCTTGAAGACATTATGCAAATCATTCAAGAGGTGAACCATTCAAGCCTGATGCATGATTGGAAAACGTCCTCAAGACCTAAAGAGCAAATCCAGTGTTCGTGCGAGAATCAGACAAAATAATAAGCCTGAAGGCCCAAACCTGACAGACGTATCGGAATGAAGAATTTTGTGTCATAGGGGAAGACAACTGGCGCTGCATCCTAGAAGGCTTGCAGCAATTTAACAACTTCTGCGACGGGTTCCATGACGTTGGTGTTCAATGTTTAACAAGCAGAAGCCAAAGAGAAATGATGATGTTGGTGCTGTCCGGTGGAACAGTAAAGTTGGTTCCTGGCACTACTTTTCCAATCACCTGTACTTGTCATAAAAGTTGGCAAGCTGTGATTGTCTCTATGCCAAGTCAGGGCAAGAATTCAAGAACATGACTGATAGCTTCATCTTACACAGTGACCATCTCCAAAGGCAAAAATGTTGTGCCGTCTGATCCCAGCATTAGAAGCATTACGTCTAGATACATGCATGAGGAGCCAGCTGTACAGAACCTATAATCCATTTTTGGCCGCAATCAACAAGAATGTAGACCACAGTGTTTGTCTTTGAACGTGGCATTAATGAATGCTGTATAAATGACTCATGACTCATCATTAGTGTGTATTACGGTGAGTCATTTTCGTTGGAACAAAAAGTATATTGGAGATCCAAATATTTTTGCTGCTGACTTGTCTGATCCTCCTTCTTACTCCCATCTCCCCCTTTCCTCCAGGATGTTTGGACCGGTTATTCATCTGTCCAGCCTGGGCTCGGAAAGGCTATTGCGACAGCAAGCGTAAGCTGATGCAGAAGCACTGCCCCTCCAGCTGTGATTTCTGTTACGGTAAGACGCAGCAGCAGAAAGCAGCAGCAGTCCAGGGGAAGAAAAAAAAAGGTTTTCTCTCAATTGAGCAGCGTAAGGAGCTGCTGTGAACCGTTTGCCAATGGAGCAACGGGAGCCAACAGGTCCAGCCATGCAGAGCAGCGATGGGAGTTTTCAAGAATCTGATTTGAAGGGAGATTACACTGGCCACTGGAGGAGTTTGTGTTTAGTTCTGGAGAATACCAGCGTCCCCAGGGAGAGAATGTGTGTTTTACCCCAGACCACTAACAGAGCTGAGCAGGTACCTGTTTATAGCTGCATGCATACCAAATACTGATAACACATCAGTAATCTGACAGCCCGAAGCCACTTTAGGTTTATTGTGGGACACACTGGTGCTCAGATCTGCTGTTGCATAACAGGAAATGTCTCTTCTTAACCATCATAGCCCATAGATTGTTGTGGCTCTCAGAGATTTTTTTGTCAGCAACAAGGGACAGTGCGGAGAGAGGCAAGAGGATACGATTCCTGGCTCGCAGTAATCTGTTCCTCATTGTTGATTGGGAGACGTTGTACGGCTGTGGAAAATTCCTGAGTGACTCCAAACCGCTGGAATTTCAGACTGTGGCTTGAGGGTTAGAGACACACAAGGTCAATTTGGATTTTTGCGGCATTAACGAGAGCGACTGTTTTTTAAGCAGACTTTGAGTTGATCACAAGGCGGCCTGTTGTGTTTGTCAGAAACCAGATGGGAGAGATTATATTGATAAGACAGCCGCGGCGCCGGCAGGTCAGGGGTTGTGAAAAGCATATTAAGTGTCTGACGTGATAAGGTTTCTATCAGAAATTTTGACGGTAATCAGAGTTTCAGCGAGGGAAAGTTGTAACATCTCCAGACTGTGAAGTACACTGAGGTGTAGGATGACCGTTTTTGTTCTTCATTGCTTTCAGATGATTGTTGTACGGTCAGGATCGTTTTAAGATCATTAAAGATCATTATGTGTCTTATCTTGGAGCATCATCCTAAGTGTTTTCCTCTAATCCTCTTCAGAATTTCCTTTCCCCACTGTGGCTCCCACCCCGACACCCCCGAGGACCAAACACAAGCTGGTCGTCGAGGGCAAGAAGCTGACGTTTCGTTGCGGGAAGAAAATAGCATCGAAGAAAGGCAAAGTATAGTGAGTACCTCTCTAATCAATCTACCTTACCGCTGTGATGCTAAAGTACAATTTCTGAACGTCCGACTCCTGTTTCAGCTGGTACAAGGACGGGGAGCTGCTGGAGTACTCTCACCCCAACTACATCTCCTTGAAAGACGACCACATCACTATAGTGGCCAATGCCATCAACGAAGGCTTATACACCTGCATCGTGAAGAAAAAAGAAAAAGTTCTCACAAACTACTCATGGAGAGTGCGTGTGCGCTTCTGAAAGCTTCGGCACACTGAACAGGAGACGTTCACTCACATGGTCACAAGGAGACCTCATCACTAGGGCACATATTTCTGTTTTTTTTTTTGTCTTTCCTGTATCTTTCACATACAACTGTCTATTCTTGTCATTGTGTAAATGCGTTTTAATAAATGTTCCGTGACAAGTAGAACTCCAGTGAAAATACCACCTGACTGTGAAAAGAAGTTTATGACAGAGGTTGTGGTTTCCATTTTATTTGGTGATGAAAGATCCTTGCAGCGCTCGTCAGCTGTTCAGGACAATATCGTCTATTCAAGGTTCATCCAGCCTGGATTTCTTCAAGACTCTTGCTGCTAAGGCAGGAATGGTCCAAGGCCATCCAGGGGTTTTTGGGGGTGCTAGTATTAGCTAAATTGGAGAATGTATAGGAGTATCACAGTATAATCCACTACAGGTCCCTGAGAAAATATTGCATCCAAAGAAACATCAATGTCCCTGATGCATTTTTGATTAGGGGGTTGAAAAAGTGACATAAGCTCTTGCTTAGATGCATGCCATTTTAACAATTTACACACTGACCAAACTAAACTACAAAAGCCAGAATAAGCAATGTTGTCTACAGCCTTTGGAACTATTTGGACCTTAAACCACATATGGAACACCTCAGACGTCTAGCTTACTTTACTAGCCTCACATTGAAGCCAGCAGCCTGCCTCCAGAGACAGAGCAGTCAGTTCCACCAGCAGCTCTCCTTCCAAGCTTATTCAACACATCAGGTGTAATAATCTGCAGAGGGGCTCCGGTGGGGGCGGGGGGAGATAGATAAAACTGATTAATGAACATTTCCATTTAGTGCTGGCTCAAGACGTCCCAAGATGAGGGTTTTTTTTCTGTGCCTGTTCCTGTGAAAGCAGTGAGCGGTCTTGCAGGGAATGAAACGTTACTGTACTGTTTATTTTTCTTCGGCTCAAAATCAAAGAATTTATTGGTGTAATTCTGAAGTCGCAGAGCCATTTGAAAACAAAGGCAGAGCAAAGTCTGGGCCCCTTTTCCCCCTGAAAGAACAAAGTACTGAGACAAAGTGTGCAGTGCAAAGAATGACATCACTTTTGGACAGCAACTACCAAGTTGGGTTCAAGGCTGGATTTTTTTTTTTTTTTTTAGGCTCGACTTCCCTTCATTTTTTTCTCCTCTGGCAGCATGCGGTTGTGTTTGCATAGCTTGGACAGAGTTTATAAATATAGGGAAGGCGGCAGACAAAACAAAGTTTCAAACTTTATTTCTAGCAAAAACATTGTCCCCCTGTCATCGAGCGACATTGACAGTCCTAAGCAAATTTCTAACGTAATGCTGCATGGGAACACAGCCAATGCTGCATCATTATACAGTAGCTCAGGCAGCCAGGAAATACCAACCATTTAGAAAATCTGGTCCTCTCTCATGAAGTATAAAAAGGAAAATAAAACAAAACTCAAACATGAGAGCTAAACTTCTAACAGATGTATGGTCGTGCCTCCTCTTTGCTAAAATGGCCATATTAAAAATAGTGAAATGGCTTGAAAATATAGGGAAGAAGCCGAAAAGTTGAGCGGAAACTCTGGAGATTCAACATGTTCGAGCCACCAGTCTTGCTGTGAGACAGTCCTGACTATATGGTTACAGTTGTAATTGATCAGATATTGATCCGGTGTACAGCTGTAAACCAGTGACACTGTCCAAAACAACGACAAGTCCCAGAACTCTTTGCTCCCGCTTTCTCGGTTAGACGGTCAGGCATCCTGCAGTTTTGGGCTCAGAATTTGAGGCTGAATCCTGGACCAACAGCGGATGCTCCCTGGTTGCTGGTTGTCAGGTGGAAGCCTGTGTCTCTAAGGTCATCATCGCCCTGGAGTGATCATACAAACAACATTAAGTTATGGTTAATGACAGCAGTCGGTTTCATCACTCTAGTGAAATCATGCATTTTTTTATATCCTACATATTTATTAGAGAACTCATCACACTACACTGGTTAACTTTGAGAAACCCTGAATGACTCTCATAAGGCATTTTAATTGTATTCCACACAAGTATGCATGAACATGTTTATCCCTATTATTATAGTTTTCCTGGGTTTCAGTGGAGTTTTAATGTTTCACAAGCTTTTCCGCTTTGGTAAGAATAAAACCAACATAAACAACCAACACTTTCGGCATGAAATGGTCTGATTTGTTGTCAAGGGAAGCAAATATCAACACTAACTTTTACTGAGAAACATCAGTATCAGCCGTAAGCTCCTGGGTGGGTAAGACCACTGCTGAAAACATTAGGGACTAAAGGGTGCTCATCATGGAAAACACAAGAAGGAAATACACGGACACAAAGCAGAAGCCTGTAGGTCTGTAATCTATTTAACACAGACAGCGTTCGGAAAGCCTGGTAGCTGTATGTAATGGAGAAAGTGGAGCCTAATGTTCTTACCAGGTGACTATAGCCGAGGCCTCCCTCGGGTGGACGGGGACTGGTGCCTCTCTTCACCCTCTGTTGCTCGCTCTTGGCCGGCCAGGTGGGGAACATGGACGGGTTGATGGGCAACGGCGTCTCGCGGAAGTACTCGTGCTTCAGCCCCTCGTCTGATAAAATGCGCTTACTGGGGCAGTAGGTGAGAAATCTGGAAAACAGCCGATGATGGAGTTCATATGGAGATGTTAATGCGCTTCAGTGACATTTTACTAAAGAAGCATCGGTAACCAGGCAACGATTGATGCGTGGACTTTGATTCTTTAAACACAATCGTCTGAGAGCAGAGTGGTGGTAAAAAAAAAAAATAGAATTTATTTTGATAAAGAGGAAATCTAGCTCCAGACCTCTGAGCGGCTGCTCTGATATGTGACTTTTTTTCCCAGCAATTTAAATAGATCTGCAGTTTTGGACACAAGCAGGAATGACACTGATGAAGCTACACTAACTGTTGTAAATTAGCTTCCACTAGCAGCCAATACCACTGACCGCCTATGTTGACTAAAAGTGACAAGCTGACAAAGACAGATGGTTCTGCACCCTGATGGTCCTGCACCCTGATGGTCCTGTCTGTGTGCAGCTCTTGAGAAAATCTGAAGACTCCAAATGACCCAGCTGAGTTTTAATTGAGCTTTTTAGGATTTAAATATCAGCAGAGGACGTGTAATGTTTGTAGGAATCACCATGTTAAAAATATAGGCCAAGTGTAACCATAAATTAAAAATAGTGTATGTAGCTACCGTGATGTCAGACATTGATTTGTGGACTTCTGTTCAAAAGCCTAAAGTTAGAGGTTTTCTAAATGGGCGAGAGGGTGGCGCAGTGGAGCAGCGAGGGGTTGGTATTATTGAGAAGCTGATGACAGTATCGGCTGTCAGCCTGTCAATCAAAGCAGCATTAGCCTTCATTTGCGTACCTTTAAACAAAAAATAAAAAAAAAAAGGTGTAAATTGGTGAATTATATGACATGAATGTTGAAATTAGCTATAAAGGCCTTAACTGTTTTTTGTGTTGTGCTATAAACATGTTTGTTTCTGCTGTAAAGTGTAAAGTTGGGCATTTTAACATGGGACTCTATAGCGACTACTTTGCTTCTAGACTCAGCCTCAAATGGCCATTCGAAGAGTTGCAGTTTTTCTGCACTTTCATGTTGGCTTCATTTTGAAGCTTCGGAGGTTGCCGCTTGATCTGGACACAAGATACAGGCCTGACGTGAGGGGCCAGCGGGTTTGTGCAGGGAGTCCAAATTGGTTATGACAGGCTCAACAGAGCATAATGGGGAGCTGCTCATTGTGATAATTGGCTTTCTGTGTCTAACTGTGTCTGATTAGACTCTCCCATGTGTGAGCGGGGGCAGTGAACGATTAACACGAGCCAGAAAAGATTTTACTGAACAAATTGCCTTTGTTTTAGTGTGGACGGGAGTTACTGACTGGGGTTACACTGATACCTGCTCTCTGACACATGGGGCCCAATACTGGCATTGAAAGGGGACCCTCATCTACTTGTATCAACATCATTGTTTTTGTTTGGGAATTTCAAGAATGTGCGCTCTTCCTGCACCTGTGAACTTACTCAGCACCCTCAGGACCCAAAAGCCCTGCTGGTTTTTATTCAGACCATAAAGAACTGTTTATACCTGGGATGTGAACCAGAAGTATTCTGCGTCTCGAGGCCTAGGATATTATCTGGCCTGCTTATGTTATGGCACTTCCTGAAGTATGAAGTATCAAATAAAGCAAGAAATCCTTTCTGATGTTGGATACAAACAGTCCAAATCCTCAAACACTTTCCTACACAGATGATGTGATATTCTAACAGCTGTGTGATGTTTACCTGCCAAACTACTAGGGTTGGTACAGCTGGTACCTTAGGAATCAAACCATTACGCAGAATTCGGTGCCAGATTTTGTGTGCAGCAAGTGTGCAGCCGAGAGAAAGGGAGAGTGTGTGTGTCTGACAGTGTGTGACGGTGACAGTGCAGCTGCAGCGATCAGAGCAGAGAGTGTGACGTTAAAAACAACAGCGTAGTGAGTGAACAGTTTGGGCTTTTTGTCAGTGAATTAAAGCTACAACTCCTCTAGACCCAAGCAAAGCTCACGTGTCTTTCTTGCCATCTGCTGATGACACTGAAGGGGGTTAGCCTCGAAGTTAGCGTGCCAAGTTAGCCTCACGTCAGACACTGAGTGACCAGGCTCCCTTAAGGTGGACTGTTAATGTGGAGCTGCTGAGACTCCCCTGAATTAGGGAGACAATAACTGATAACAACTCAAAATGTATGTTGCTGTTTTTGTTACTGTAACTTTTAATTAGTTAATTAGTGTTTTGTGTTAATTCATTGATATTTATATATATATTACACAGCCCACGACTCGCCTGATGGTTCTGCTTGGCCCGGGAAGATACCTCACAGTTTTACTTGTGAAACCAAAATAAATTTTAAAAAAGTGCAATAACCTAAATTGACTTTTATCTTGAAATGCTTGTCTATTGCGAGTTTGCTTCTTCCTGTCACAAGTAGCGTATAAAGTGTTTAATTTTGATTGTGCAACACAGACGTCGGGAGCTTCAATTTGGAGACAACTGCTGGTCCAGATGAGCACTGAAAAGGCGTAAGGTTGATGCCGAATGTAGTTTAACAAGTCATGGACTGCTAAGTATTGATTCACAGAGGTTGGCGGTGAAGCAGTGTGCTGAGTTTGCAGCCAGCACACTGCTCTAGTCTCTACAGTCTATAACTTAAGCCGTCACTTCAAGACAAAACGCAGAAAAATACCGAAATCTGGTGATAACTTAGTGATAAAATTAGAGGTTACCGCATAACAAAATTTCATTGGCCCCAGGCAAAAATCTGGGTTTCTCATGTGACCCCATTGGAAAAATAAGTGCCCACCCCTGATCTAAGTTCAAATTGGCCTTTGAAATTTAAAAAACAAATATACATGTATATAAATTTCGTATCAGATCAGAAAAAAGGATCAGTTAAGGCACTGTTTAGGCACCAGCACTGTTTAAAAGTATCGTTTTGGCACCGGTATCGGAAACAAACTCAAACAATACTCTACCCTACAAACTAAATCTCCAAACGTATCCCAGGATGCTCTGTCTGAAGCCTTTCAAACTGCACTTCTCTATGTGTTGACCTCCTGAGGTCTGAAACAGTCCTTGGATAAACGCCTCGTGAGTCTCCTGACAGCTGGAAGGTTTCAGCTGCGTTGGACGGGCGCCAAACTTCCACTGAACCCTGATCCCTCCACAGCGGACATGCTGTTGCCATCCTCTGCAGCTGCGAGGTAACCGAGCGGTATGGTTTGCATTTACAGGTGTGGGCTGAAGGCTCTGTGGGTGGGTAAAGATCTGAGGGGAGAGCTGAAAAGCTCGTCTCTGCTCTTTGCAGCTGCTAAACAATGCTGATCTTCGGAATGTCCGAGAGAGAATTATGAAGCCATTACTCTCTGTGTGAAAATGATTTTCCGTATTAAACGTGTGTTTTCTAAAACATTTTCCTGTAGTGTGGAGCATCACCATGGTGAGCGTGCGTGTGTGAAACGGAACAAGGGGATGGAACGGGACTGCTGCTAAGGCATGTTGATGAATTACCGCTCCGCTACCGTTGTCATGTTTTAAGTCAGCTTGCCAGAAATGCACTGACTGCATAAAAAGAGCTGGAAAGAGTAACAGACTTTGACAGGGTAGCAATGGGTTCATCCAAGTAAGGCAATTTCCAGTGTAGGAGTCATGCTGATTGTTACTGATTAGTGGTGGATATTTGCCTTTCGCTGATATTAGTCAGTGTTCTATCAATAATGGACGGAAAATAATACAGTGCCTGTGTGGATATATTTTTGACCAACTGGGAAATTTACTGGAACAAACGATGTACTCATCCTGGCTTAACAGCTAGGATGGTTTGTCAAGAACACAGTTATCTGTACGCAGTGCAAACAGCTACAGTCACCTGCACACACAGACTGAAAACAGTTGGAATACCAGACTAGTAAAGACGCAGTGCATGTTCGAGATGTTACGTTGTGTGATTTGTGTGGAGTGAGAAAAATCTTACTTGTTCATGAGGTCAAAGCCTTGATCTGAGAGCAGCGCTCCAAAGCGCTTTCGCAGGTTGTTGTAGGGATACTCTGTGAAAGTCATCTTCTTCACAGCGGGCAGCTCGCTGTAGCCGGGCCAGATCTTCTCGCTGGGTGACCCCAGATCCTACAGACAACACACACAAGTCGGCAGACAGCATATTGTTAGTGCAAGGAGAGGTGGATATTAGATATTCCCACTTTGGCAAAAAGACAACATCAACCTCAGACGTGTGGCACCAAACGAGTCCTAAGTACATTTCAATACTTTGATTCATAACTGGCAAAGACAGTAGGATGACTTCAGTCCACACGGCTGACGTGCTTCATGTAACTAGTGCAGTCTCTGTCTGTCTTTCTTTTGTCAACAACCGTTCATCTGATCGACTTTACACTTAGCAGGCGTATTGCTGAGGAACCAAGGAAGTGCACAGTCTTTGGCAAATGGTAAAAATGGTAAATGGACTTCACTTGTATAGTGCTTTTCTGGCCTTCCAAACACTCAAAGCACATTCACGCGCTGATGGCCGAGGCTACCGTACATGGTGCGGCACGCACTCACACTGCGTTGGTGCAGCATTGGGAGCAATTTGGGGTTCAGTATCTTGCCTAAGAATAATTCAACATGTTGCCTAGAGGAGCCGGGGAAGGAACCGCTGACCTTCTGATTTGAGGACAACCTTTTATACCTTTAAGCCGCCCTTTGGGTCATATTTAGTAGTAGTATTGGACACATCGTGTGATGAATTGAGAGGGGACCCCTATTTTAAAGAATTAGCGATAAAGCTTTCAGAAATTAGCACTTATGTTCACAGAAACAGCCTGATCCCAAAGAGCAAATGATACTTATACTCCCAAGGAAGCACAGCGTCACAAGTAAAGTTGTTTGGGTGAGTGGTTCTCCAGAAAGCTGCAAGCGGCAATACCTCGCTATCGTCCTTTTCTGAAAACGGACACAGCCTCATTTTACGACCTACTGATTGCTTTCAGCCACGACGGAGCTGTGTGTTGCTGCTGATGCAAGCACAACTCCCTGCTGTTCAGCTTTACACTAAAAGTTTTCCACTTGTAAACAGGTGGGTTGGTTTACGGTTAATCAGCAGTGCTATTGCTAAAAAAAACAGGTATAATCAAGCAGACATGGTAATATTCTGCAGTACTTAGGCAGTGAATGAGTTTTCAATATTGCACAGAGGTACAGTTCAAACAGTGATCAACCCTGCCAATATGTCATCAAGGTAAACAGCTTTCCCGTGCTCTGCTGTGTGCTGGAAAAACAGTCACACTGTGTCGTTCACGGCATGGCTCGGCTCCACTACCTCCTGTACTATGGAAAAACCCTATATTGTGAACTTCTCAGTTTCATAATAACTTCATCAGCTGGTTTAATGTCTACCAACAGCTCCACCCTGTGGGGCACTACAGAACTCCATGCTGCCTCCTTTGACGGAGGACACACTCAAAAGATTTACAGGCTGTAAACAGAAGAGCTTTACCCTTTTACAGTGAGAGTTTATTGCTTTTTATAAAGGAAAACTGGTGCATTTACCTTAAAAATCTTGTTAATTTGGTCGATTTCAGATTTTCCAGGGAAAAGAGGTTTCTGGGTGAGGAGCTCGCCAAATATGCAGCCCACTGACCACATGTCCACAGCTGTGGAGTACTCCTGCGGAGAGAAGAGCAAACACAGTGGCAGTCCGCAGAAACACAATGTAGACAGTCTGCTGGCAAGCTTCTCCGTTTGTCTGTCTCATGTGCGAAAGTGGATGTGCTCAGACGGTCTGCTGGACCACTGACATCTGGCTGTGTAAATCATATACCGTAAAACTCAAATAGTGTTTCAGCGGTATTTGGTATCCTATAAACTATTCCTCTCCTGGAAATATATCTTCGGTTAAACCAAATCAATCAATATGATGTAACCACGTATCTGAGAAATACATCAGCCTAATATTTGTAGCCTCAGCTACTGCATAGGTATTTCATATGGTTCCTGTGAAGTGTGGAGTTAGTGTGAAGTTGAATTCTCACCTTTGCTCCGAGCAGCAGCTCTGGGGATCGGTACCACAGGGTCACCACCACAGGGGTGTAGGGCTTCAGGGGGGAACCGTACTCTCGGGCCAAACCAAAGTCGCCAATCTACAGTAAAGGACAGGTGGCTCACATTAACATCACGAAAATTCATTCAGGGTTAAAGAACAACACCTCAACATTTACAGGATTCTTCCAAATGTTTATTTTATGATTCTCTGACGTCTCCTAGGAGATGAAAAGACCATATACTCTGTGCGGCATGGTACAGCATCGTCATATTGGATTTGAAAAATTACAAGTACAGTGTGATTCATATTTTCTATTGTCAGCCTGCATAAAATTCACACCGACTGTCTGTGAAAACACGTTTATTTACACATGGACGCTGTCTGCTGGTCAGTTTTGCCAGAAATTCACGCTCTGATTGACTTTTAGTAATCATGTGTTGTCTCTGGAGCTGTAATGTATTGCTTTTAGCTGGGGAGAAAGTGTTACTTCATCAAACCATGGATCACAGGAACTGCTTTTAGTATAGAAGTTTCTATACTCTACCAAATTATGAATGGGTTTTTAAAAAGATATAATAAATTTAAGGGTTAGGGTTTTTTTTCTTCTTCAACACATTTTTTGTGGTAATATTTCACAAGTCGTAATAATAATTAAAACTGTTAATAAAAAACAATCTACAGGCTGCACTCAAACTCAGACCAAACCTCAATCGAACTGTAACAGTAGGCTGTACTGATCAAATATAAAACAAGATTCTGTTACTGCGTTGTCTCTTTTTCTGGCTTAAAATATTTTCATAAACATATTTTAGTGCACTGTTTAGGTGTAATAGTGAACGTTTGTAAACAGGAAGTGGGTGCTGTATCTCTTCCTGCGCAGTGAAAAGAAAAGCTGAAAAGAAGGAGATCCAGCAGTAAAACTAAACAGCGCTGATCAAATATGAACAAAGGTTCGGTTACTGCGATGCATATTTCTCGCCTCAAATGTTTTCAGAAACATGCTTTAGCTTACTGTTGAACTGCACGAGAAATCATTTGCTACCAGCCGGGTGCCACTATGTCAAACGGATGAGTTTACATTACGTCACCTGCCTGCGGGAGCGTTTATTTGCCTGTTACAGTGCAGTTCAGCCTGGCAGTTGCAGGTTTTCTACCTAATAAATGCAATTGCCACAACCGCTTTTTCTGTTTTTTCTGGTCATGTAGCACCAGTTTCAAAAGTATTTGCGTCTTTCTACTGCACAGGCAGCTCATGAAAAAAAAGAA
Organism: Plectropomus leopardus; assembly: GCF_008729295.1. Lineage (NCBI taxonomy): Eukaryota > Metazoa > Chordata > Actinopteri > Perciformes > Serranidae > Plectropomus > Plectropomus leopardus. The sequence continues at coordinate 8,857,305 of NC_056470.1, read as the reverse complement.
GCATATTTCCTACACTGAAATACAGAGCAGTTGTTGCCAAGATAACACCAAACTAGCTAACCCCCCTCAGTTCACGGGGCCTAAATGAGAACCACAGTCCTACATACCTTGAGAATTCCCTTGTGACTCAGCAGCAGATTGGACGTCTTCAGATCACGATGGAGGATCCAGTTATCGTGGAGATGTTGCACGCCTCGCAGCAGCTGAATCATCAGAGTCTTTACTTCACCTGAAATAGAAACTTCATGCTTCAATAGAGCTGTTGTGAGGCAGATGATTTAATGCTAATCCATAAACAAGGAAAAAAATAAAGACAGAGCACCATTTTTTTAAAATCACATTCAACTTTTTACAGATGCAGTAATGTCTCAGTTTACCTGGCAGGAAGGGCTGCTTCATGGTTTCCATCAGACTCTTAAGGTCATGTTCTACATAGTTCATCACAATGTAGATCTTATCCATGTTACTTCCAACGACTATTTCCTGACAGGGAGGGAAAAACAAGAAGGAGGTTTAGCTCGGACACTTAAGGACACACATTAGCCAATATAAGTGTTGATTTGAAGTCATTTTCGAGTCCACTCACCCTCACTGTGACAATGTTTGGGTGCTGAGCTTTCAGGATTGTATTGATTTCTCTCAAAGAGGTGATGGGGAACCCCTCCTTCTCCTTCTCCATCTTCAACCTCTTCAAAGCCACAATTTCATCTGCAAACATGAGACCGCATTCAGTGAGACCCCTAAAAACACATCTGAGAACCCCAAAGGCGAACGGACCTATGTGCTTATTTCCGTACCTGTCTTTTTGTCCTTGGCTCTGTACACCACACCGTAGGTTCCCTCCTCTATCCGGTTCAAGCACTGGAACTCTTCAACACTGCGACAACCCTGAAAAACAACACAGTCTAAGCTCAGCATGCTACTTGCTTGCATTAAATGATTACAAAAATAATTTGTGGCTGAGCTGGATTTTGCATTATGTTGGTGCCCACCTGTAAAGCGGGCAGATATTTAGGCAGCTCCTTCTTCAGCTCCACAGGTGAAATCGGGGGGGAGTCTGGGATGTAGTTCTCTTCGGGGGTGGGGGGTCCAGAATGAGCTTGAGATACAGGCGTGGGGTCACCATCTCCTGCATCCTCCTCTTCCTCCTCCTCCTCTTCTTCTTCCTCCTCCTCTTCCTCCTCCATGTCCTCGCTTTCCTCTGAGTCGTGATCGAAACGGGACTCCGGCACTGTGAGGCGAAAGGCTGCAGTCAGTTAAGTGTTGGCACATTTACGTTGCTAGAATTTAGATATGGAGAGGTCAAAATTCCCATGTCAATTTTTGCATGAACTTAAAACAACTTCATCATGTGATCAACACGTGGCTTGCGGCCTTCATCAGAGTCATACTTTGCATTAAGGAGGTGGTCGGTCACTGTTGTGTTTATGATGTCACTTGCTGGATAACATATTTACAGTGTGATTGAATCATATTCAATTTGTGAGTCCTCCAACTGTATGGGAGCGAAATACTTCTCTATAGTCGGGGTATTACATACAGCAGGTGTCAGTCGGCGCGCTCCGAGTTTGGAGAAGAAAGCAGAGCAATCTACTGCTGTAGATGAGTCCAGCAACAAAATGTATTTTAGCCACCTAAAAAAATCTGTATCAGTTCACATATTTTCACCTTTCTGTCAGACAGTCTGTTCTGCTATTGGCTTTAGTTCTCTGTCTATGCTCCAACCAGACTCCATAAACACAAACAATAATTTTGGCTTGCTGATCACAGGAGCTGCTGGTCTACCGCTGCCTTGATCAGCTAGTTTGTGTTATTGTGTTACTTTGGCCACTCCGAACTAAACCTTTTCAACACCAAAGTCACACAATATGACAAAGAAGCAAACTGTTGGAGGCAGCAGTAGACCAGCAGGCCTTGTTTTCAGAGATGCTAAATCACTGTTTTTCTCAATGGAGTCTGGCTTTGAAGAGAGCGACATAACAGCTTAGTTTCCCCATCGGTAATTACTGTCTGCATCAAGGGAAAGCTTTGGAAATATTCTATATATGGTATACATTTAAACTGTTTTAGATTAGATTCTTCTAGGTGGCTGAAAAGGTATTGTTACTAACGCCACAGAAGTACATTGCTTTGCCTCTTCGTCAGACTCCAGCCTGCTTCTCCAACTGACATCTAACTGAATGTAAAACACTGACTATGAATAAGTAACTCATATAAGCCCCATTTCAAAAGAATTATCCCTTTAAGGCTTGTTTCTGTTAAGTGGTTGCCTCGTGTTAGTCCCTGTGTTACTGACATCAGGCTGTAGGTCTGTGTTTTTAACGTTTAGTACATTTTCGTTTGCATTAGGATCACAGATTGTGCCTTTTAAGAATCCTGCAGAGATGAATCCTGGCAAGACATTTTATTGACCTTCAAAAGAAGATTTATAAATAAAACTGCCAAATATTCAGCAGACAGAGCCAAGCTTTTACTGACCCGAATATGATTTATGGACTCTCTCTCCACTGGCCACGCAACTCTCCCATCTAAAATGGTTTGCAGATATAAACTGTTTACCTATTTCCTTTTTTAACCACACAAATAATTACAATTTAGCCAGGCAGCAGAACACTCAAATCATGGGGATGCTTGATCAAATATGCCTTTGGAAAACTTTCCAAGTTCAGTTGCGTGTCAAATTCAAATTGCTAACACAGTCGAATCCCAGCTGACATGTTTACCCACCTGCAGGTATGTGATTGTGATTTCCATTTTCCCTCTCCTCTTCGAAGTCTTCCCCTGACTGCTCGTCCTCACTCACGTCCTCTGAAAGAGAGGATGTTGCTGTGTTAAACATGTGATGTTGCGTAACTGGACCTGACACGGTGACAGAAGTCACAGCGGTGGAGCTGTTTTTGGCACTTTTACCTGCACTATGCTCAGACCTTCCTGAGCCAGAAACGGACTCCTCTTCTTCACCCTCGCTCTGGCTGCTGGACTCCTCTTCTTCATCATCATCCTCTTCCTCAGAGCCTGATCCTGATGCTTGACAAGAAAAGATACAAGAGAAGTTTTTTTTAAAAATAACTGGAAGCAATTCAACTGCAATAATGAATAGCCACACTATCCTGTAGTTGTAGATTCTTGTATGTGTTAGCACCATAGACTCGATTACTCCCTGGTCTCTGTCCGTAGTACAGGTTATAAAGCACGCCCCTCCATGTTAGTGAATGAGACAAAGGCCAAACTAAAAAACTCAAAGAACAAGCCAAATAAATATTTCCCAAAGATAGTTTCTGTCATTTAAGGTAGTTCTCATCACCCTGATGTTTGATCAAGTGATCGTTTTAAAGATCATTTTGGTTTTAATAAGGTATTTAATGCTATAAAATGTGGATTTTTCTGCCATGATTCACAGCTGTGTTGGCCAATCAGTGAGCTCGCGTTCACTGGTGCTGCTCGCGAATGGTCAGACAGGCGTTCTGCCAGACTCTGGCTCCAAATGAAGACACCAGCTCAAGATGACAGTGGCTGTGTCCAGGACATTTTAGCTTCACTTAAGCATGAAGGGGGAAGGGGGGGACAAGTCGTCCATCTTTAAATTCAGTCTGTGTTTAACACCAGTGCATTCCTGCAGTGCTTCTGACTCACTCGTCCCTTCTAATACAGTTCAAAGCTATAATGACTAACCTATTATCAGAAGTGTAAATGACCAAAGACATCAGGCGTCCTGAAAGTGTTTAGATTTACAGTTAAAGGGTAACTGGACAATCCAAGTACTGCGACTTTGTTGTTCATGTCTTTGCTATGAGTCGAGGTTAAATGACCCTTTACCAATGGAAGACTCTCCGGAGCTGGTCTTCCTTTCGCTGTCACTGATGTCCTGGAGGTCGGCGAGCAGATCTTTGCTCTCTGGCTTTTCCTCCTTTGATGCTGCAGACAAAAGCCAGTGTCAGTTATTCTGAAATGTACAACATGAAGATGATCTTGGGCAAAGTGAGTCTGTGAAATTTCATTTATAAATGAATAAACTTACTTCCACTTCTCCGTGGTTCGCTGTGTTCCGATCTGTCCCGGGGAGTGCGGATGGGACTTCGGCTGCGGTGACTTTGTTTTGACTCATCAGGTAGCATTCGATGGTGAGACGGCACTGTGGACAGGAGAAGTCTCTTATTCAAGTTGAAATTACATTTTTTTTTTCATTCTTTGAATAACCCTTTTTGAGTGCAATTTACTTTTTAACTCAAAATGAAACTTCTCGGAGGTGTAGTCGTAAGAAATATAAAGATCTTAAATCGAAGCCCTGAGTGGGTTTGCAGAGCAACTGAAGCACGCCACATTTGACAGACATGGATATAACTTCTCACAGGAGCCGGCCCCTTTTTCACACGCCAATCAAAACAGACTTTGGATTCACTTTTACTGATGATACCTAAAAGCATCAGCTCATGGCACCATGAAAACATGTTTGTTCAAAAAACAGAACGTCACATGTCCTTGTTGCAGGTTGAAGCCAGGGTAACACAACTTGTTACTGTGACCTAAAATGTGTCATTAACTTAGCTGAGTCACACACAAGTTAAGACAAGAAATAAAATATAGAGTAGTGTGTGGTGCATGTGAAAATATGCAATTAACAATGAAATAATGATAAATTTCCCCTACACACCACATCAACGAGCCATACTGTGCACCCATTTAACCATACATTTAATTTTATTTGTTTTGTTTTATGCAGGAAAGGAGTTAAAAGTAATATTAGGTTTGTCACAGTTAAAACTGGCCTGACTCAGTTTAAAAAGTGGTTTTCAGCAGGTTCCTGTTCAGAGGCCAAAAATCTTATTACAATATCAAATATAGAATCAATCAACAGACACAACAACAAAGCATAAACATCTACAAAGACATTAATGAGTAGAGGACTATGTGGAGTGTGCGAGATGGTATATGAAATTTAAATCAGAGGTTGCATGTATGTTCTTCCATTAAATAGTGTTTATATGTATGCTTGCAATGTGTAATAGAGGTTATTGTTCTAATGTAATATAGGGCTGAAAAATGTCCAAAAAAAAAATCAGTCTCTCAGCATTCCTAAATCACTTTGCGTATTCTTCTTGTAAAAGAAAGTATGTCGTGTGCAGATTGATAGAACAATTATCCACCCTTTGACAAACTGCTGCTGAGGAAAAACAGAACTCATGGAGAGGTCTGTCTGCGCTGTGATCACAGACCCGCAAAAACCTCCGAATGTATAAAGGCCACACAGAATGATATAACGGCACAGATACACACACACATTTAAAAGACAAAAAGTTTGCTGCCCCACCTCTCCTCTTGATCTTACACCATCAGGCCCTCACACTTCTGACAAAGTCTTAAATGCCTCCTAACATTATATACCACCTGCCTGCCCTCAGGCTGGATTCCCTTAAAATGCTGTTTCGTCTGAACTTGAATCAACAGCCTGGCCCTATCCAGGATCAAAAATTGCCCACCAGGGTGATCGTGTTCATTCACTGACCTTCCCGCCGACTATCTCGCTCTTTGCGTCGCTCCTCGGCCCTCCTCTCACGATCCTTCAGCTCCCTTTGCTCTTTTTGCTGTTCGCGCAGCTTGCGCTCCCGTTCACGCTGGCGCTCCTGCTGTTCCAGCGGTCCCTGTGGTCCAAAAAAAACCCAGGAGAGTCCAATCGGGGTCTGTCCAGACAACCAAAAGTCCAATCTTGTCAATGTTTGTTTATTTTTTAGTTTAAGTTGTTAAAGCTTGTTCTACTCAAACATTCAATTATTTTATGGCTGCAGCATTGCCCTGTTACCCTCACAGCTGTATTCAACAAGAAATATATTACAATAACAAAACTGACATGGATGGTTTGTTGCGTTTCCACTTGACTATATATATATTTCAAAAATGATTGTTTTTTCGAAAATTTTAATTCTTTTTACAGTGAATTTTCATCCAGAGTACAGTAGCTATAAATTTGAGAGAAGAATAAAAGAAATTTAGATCAATTTCATGTTGCTTAAAAGCTTCATCATCCTGGCAAACTGAATGCTTACTCCAAATAAACAAATAAAATGAATAAATAAATAAAATAAAAGAAAAAAACTTGCTGGCATACACTAATCAAATGGAAAATCAAAACAATCAACACATTAGTGCCGTAAATGATCAAAAATAATCAAATATGGGGTGCCTTTCCAGGGTCTATGCTCACCTCTCTCTGCGGGAATGAGCTCTGGCCTGTTCCCTGCGTTTTTGCCTCTCCCAGTCTCGCCGTGCTTTGTCTTCCTCCCACTGACGCTTCCTGCGATCGCTCTCTCGTTCTTTTTCTTTGTCTTTGGGTCGTACATGTTTCCCTGCTGTAAGAGTAAAAGGCCATGAGTGAAAGAAGATCTTGAAGAATTGTTCCAAACATGTTGTATTTAGCTGAAAATCACGTTGTAAGCGGTAACTAAGCTGCACTCCCGCACCTCCTTCAGCAGAGTGGCTGCGATGACGTCTTTTGTCTTTTCTCTTCTCTTCCTTTCTATGGTGAGACTTGTCTTTTCTTGCGATTTGCTGTGGAGGCTTGATTGCTAATGATTCATCTTCCTCACCCCTGTAGAAATAAAAAGAAAACGCTGTGACAGTTCATAGAGCCAGCGACATGTCATTTTCAACCATAACATTTTAAATTGAATTATTCCATGCATACTACTTCCAAAGTGAAAATACACTCATGTTTGTCTCTTACAGTGGCAAGTACCTGTCCTCTGTTGAGTCCTCCCGTGTGTACGGGAAATTACGAATTGTTATTTCCATCCTTTGATCCCGTAGTTCTCCTTCCTCCGGAGTATCTCGTTTGGCTTCCCGATCATCCGACTGTGGAACAAGGCCCTGTGTGAACTGTGCAAGACAAGAGGAAGCAGAATATTTTGTTAAAATCATAGAGACATCATTAAAATACTGTCAGATATGGAATAAGACACGCAATTCAATGTTCTCAATAAATGAATAAATACAGAAATTATTTTTATTTTCTCATCAGAACTGTCTCTTAGTGTGTGTCTTAAGCTTCTGAAACAACATTTAAGAAATAGGTCATTAAACTGTTATATAAAAGCAAAAAATAATAATGAAAACAATAAACACAACAAGAATAGTTATGGATATTACAATTATAATGTTACTGTGAATAAATCTATGTGTTTTCAAACATAAATTTATCACACAATTTGCCTTTTCTTATCATTTATTCTTTTAGTTTCCATGAGTTTCTATAGAAATCTTCTAAAACAACAAAACTAAAACAGCAAGTGTTTCTGGCAAATTATTTTTTTTAAAAACTATGTTAACGTATGTGAGTGTTACATTAGCTTTGAGATACTTTACATTTTTCTGGCGCTTGAGATCTGTTCTCTCTTCTAATTCTCTTCGGCGTTTCTTTTCCTGCAGGATTTCGTCAAGTGTTTTTACTTTCCAGGTCTCCTTTTCGTCCCCCATCAGCGTCCACTCTCCACCGCCTGTTCCACATCACACACACACAAACATAAACACACAAGTGTGCATAACATTGCATTTCAACTTAGAATTCATTTAATCTGATTCCTGCAGAGTTTGACATTTACACTTAAAACAGATCAACTGAAGAGCCTGCCACTTGCAGGTCATCGTTTTTCAAAATGTATCTCTCTAGTTTTCCTCTATGTACATTGTTTATGCAAGTAGTTAAAATGTGACCACTGGTGAAAAACATTGTTAGTCTTCAGTTTGTCCAACTGTTAAAATACGCTTATGTTCTTCGAGGTTGAGGATCTGGCAGAATTGCCATTCGAAATATGTGATTTTGAGGCCTTATTGTGAATCAGCAGTTATTTCATAAGAGTGACATAAAAATAAATTCTTTAAGTAAATATTAATATTCACTCCAGCAGGCTGCAATGATTTTTTGGGAGAAAAAAAAGTCAGGTTTATAAACTGTTTATTATGAACTGATTACAGGCCCGCTATTCCCAGTATTGTAACACTACAACGCATCGCAATTTCCAACACTTTTATTGCACAAGTAGTCATATTTACGCTAAATACAACCCAAACAATACCTCGTCAATGGACCTAAGGCGACTTTTTTTGTTATGTTTGGCATTTGACATCCCATTATCGATAACGTGCATCACAACGATAACGTAACGTTGTGCACGTTAGCAGTTAGCTAACGTTAAAAGGCCAGTAGACGTTAGTAGTGTCTGAGTAAGCCGGTGGTTGACCTGTAAAGTACGTTATAATTGTACGTCAGGGAAAAATGCACAATTACTGTTGAGCTTATTACTTCAAACGTTAAAGCCGCTGTGTGTTTTCAGTCCAGCGGTGGGTGCTATCACATTAGCCAGCTAACGTTAGCTAAAACTAGCATGGTCGACCGTTGCTAAACATCTTCTAGAGCTAAATACTTGGTTTTAAAGGGAATAGTAAGTACAGCTAGTAGTGCTATCAACTGAAGGGCATATGGCTATGTCCGGAGCTTTGCTTAAAAGCCTAGGTACAAAAAAGGATTAAAAAAACCAGCGAGCAGGTGAAATGGCTAAACAAACCTGAGGTATGCGCAGCGGTATTATGGCACACCGGAAGTGTTAACGCAGCCAGTAACGTCCGCAACTAAAATTTCCGATGTGAAACAATAACTTCCTCCTTTAATATAATATAATATAATATAATATAATAAACCTTGACAAAATAAGTGATTTATGATGGGATAGCACCACTATGTGGCTATTTAAAAAAAAAAAAATAGAGCTGTAAAATTTATCAAATTTAATAGTTTTAGTTCCAAGTTACTTTGCAGATTTGGTCCAGGGAGCTTTATGACCTTTCAACCTAGGGTCCAACTCAAAACACTTGAGTGGCTATATGAAATAATGCGATATTATCTGAGTGGGTGTTTGAAATCCCACTATACTACTTTAACTCCTGACCACGCATTGGATGGGTGAGGCATGGAATATTGAATTTGCTCTTCCTTACAAGTACATGTGCTGTCCAAAAAAAATCTGAGTTGCTTTTTAAAATTATACACAGATGCTATCCAGTATATTCTGTTACTTATAGATACATTCCTGATAAGAAGGACGAATGCACCTTCAGTGACAATATGGAAGAAACACTGAAACAGTCCCCCCGTGTGTACATGTGACTATGTTCTGGACTGTTTTTCAGTTGTATCTCAAAGAAATTTTGGCAAGAGCATATATATCATATATAACATATATATCAAAATGTCTTCATGAATGGTTGAAATACATGGTTAATTATTCTAGTTAAATGTTAAATTCATAATCTTTTTGAGAGAGAAATTGCCATCATACACATTTATTAGATAAACCCCTGTGTATGTTCATACTTGTGTTAATTTTTTTCCCCCCATGATTCTTATTTGTAAAATTTTGTTTTGTCCACTGAATATAAGTTTTTCAAAACTGTTCATAAAAACTTAAAAATAAGAAAACAAAAACTCCTACTTTCACGCTTTCTCTAATTGTTTACAACACCGGAGGATGGCGCTCTTTCCTCTGTCCAGTAGTGTACAACTATAAATCTGCAGGAGAAGAAGACGCTTGCTTGAGAAGGAGGAAGTGCCCGGTGTCGTGCCAAAAAGTGTTCGTCTGCCAGAAACTGATTGCAGCCCGCGGGAGCGCGCACAGCCTGTTAAAGCTGTATCTCTCCCAGTATTCAGATCTTCAGCTGCTCTCACATGGATCACTTTTTGGAAAGTTGAACATTGAATTTTATTTGTTGCATTGGTCTTTTAAAGGTATTTACACAGGTAAAAAAGGACTGGCTGGGTGGGCTATAATCTGACAAATCTGTCAAATCAGTCAAATATATTCAGTGTGAATTAAATGTAGTCATTTTGAGGCAGAAACAACCTTTCAGTAGCAAGATAGCAGCTGCAATCACTTTTTGGCAAGTTGAAAATTGCATTTTACTTGTTGCATTGGTCTTTTAAAGGTATTTATACAGGTAAAAAAGGGACTGGGTGACCTATAATCTGTCAAATATAATCACTATGAATGAAATCAAGTCATTTTGAGGCAGAAACAACCTTTCAGTGGCAAGATAGGAGCTGCAATCACTTTTTGGCAGATTTGATCTGTTGTATTGGCTCTTCAAAGGTATTTCGACAGGTAAAAGGAGGTAAAAAGGACTGGAGTGGTTATGATACAGGCATACAGCAGGTTATATAGGCCTAATACAGGCTCACAAAGAAAATAGCAGATAATACCTTTATTTTTATTTGTCATCCGTGAAGTATGATATACTACTAACAAGATTTTATATATATTAAACACATACAAACAACGGAAACAATATAATCGCGTAAATGTCATGACCGATAACTAGAAACCGTAAACATGTGAAAATTGGGTTTCGAGAAACATTATAGTTTCACAAAGACATACCAATGCGCTTGCCACGGACATAAAGCTGTGCGTATTTACATGCTAGGACTGTCTGATCCACGTTACAGCCAGCTGAGGACGTAAATACTGTGAGAGATACAGCTTTAACAGGCTGTGCGCGCTCCCGCGGACGGCAACCAGTTTCTGGCAGAGGAACACTTTTTGGCACGACACCTCTAAATATCAATGAGTCAGACAGCTGAGCCGGTTGGGTCGCAAGTTTGAGTTGAAATATTCTCAAACTAATAACCATCGTCCGTGTCAAACTCATGGCGGAGCTCGGCGGAAACAGCAGCCGTGAAGCTGAAGAACATGACGGGTCAAACAGCAGACATGTCCCCGAGCCTGTGTGTGGGACAGGTGACCCCGCGGTGACAGTCCCTCGGGGGCTGTGGACCTCAAACCACGACCAGAGGAAAAAGTTAGTCCTGCATGTCGACCTCAACAACACCATACTGGTGTCGGACACCGTGATGGCTCTGGGGACAGAGGCTGCTCTGGAGTATTTCCTCTCCACTGTCACCTGGGGAAAGATGAGCAAAGGTAAACTGGAAACTGGATTGACGATACAAGGATGCGAGGAATTTCTGTTTGCTCGGTCAGCGAAGTTATTGTTCCCGTGCTGAAGAATTCACGCGCCGAATTCCATTTAAAAATGTAGAAAATTAAAGTCCTGGTTTACTGTTTCTGAACATACGGTTAAGGAACAACAGGCTGTCAACCAACCAAAAAAAGTATCTGAAATTGTTGAAATTGAAATGCGTTAGTGGAGTCACATATATGCCGAATGACAGGTCAACACAAACATGATTGTCATCAGGTTTAAAGGCTTGTTTAATCATGTGCTCGTCATGCTAATGTGGACGTAAACATTGAATCTACGGTTTTTTAACAGAGGTTTGGCAGAATATGATCTAGCTATTCATTGGAGTTGATATTGGAGCTTATTATATTTTTTTTTTTCTTCCAACATCCCTTTGTATTTAGTTCCAGTGTAACTGAGGTGATAATACTTCCTTAAAGTTGTCCAGAAAATGGCCTGTGTACTGCTGCCTAAAAGTTATGAGACAATGGAGAAATTGAACCATGAATGTTATGGTGTTTCAATGGAGAATCATGCCTTTGTTTTAGTTTTTTTCATGAGGGAGAGTTTTTACGCAAATTTACATTGATAATTATAATAATAATAATAATAATAATTAATGATGATAATAATAATAAAGCAATGTCAAACCATAATGCCAATCTAAGGTTAGACAAAAATTAAGGGGGAATTAAACAAAAGACCTCAAAAGACCCATACCAATAAAAGTAAATACAATAAATATAATAAAAACAGTAAACACAGAGTATTATTATTATTATCATTAATAATAATAATAATAATAATGTTAAGCAGGATCAAGACTAATAGAAATATTTTTTAATTGATGAAAAGATATATTCAAATACAAAATAAAATGTTTCAAGTTCACTCATAGGAATAAAACATTTGCTTAAACAGAAGTAAGCCTTCTGTTTTCATTCCTTCAAGGCTCATTCTGACTGACAAAAATAATAATTCTGTAATACCATTATACCTTGAAACTGCAACATTTTTTGAGACAGTTATTGTACCATAAAATATCATATGTTGCAACACCACTACCTATGGATGTCCTGCAATTGTATTGTTTAGCAAGATATATTCAATTCCAGCGAGAGCTTCAGAACACCCTTGAGTGCCAGGTCTTGCCAAGATGCTGTATTACCGTCCTCCCCTCGTGATGTTGATGTTTTTCTGGTTACTTTTGTAATTATTCACAAAAACCTCATTTTCGTCACCTCTGTGCAGGAAAGTGGGAATGGCTGAGTGACTCTGCCTCTCTGCTCCCGCCGTGCGCTGATGCTGTTACTTACCACTCTCACTTTGGACGAACACCAGGTTTCACGTCAGCTGCTGGGCGACGTTTTCCGCGGGATCCTGGATGAGCATCTGGATCTGCTCCGCTGGCCCGAGGGCACCAAGGCAAGCATTAAGGGATAGGGAGGTCAGGTGTAAAGTGTGTGTGAACACAAAAATGTTAAGTTCTGCACATGTGGATCATCTACTCACTGATCGCTATTACTTTTTAGAATCTGATTTTTTACGGCCTCAAGGAGGAGACCTTAATTACATGCTAAAAAAACAATGCAGTATTAGTGACAAAACAAAGGCATCTGGCGAAATAAAGTGCAATATAAATTACTTAAATTGATGTACATCAGTTCTTTAACCCTTTGAAACCTGGGCAAATTGGCTTGATTTCTTAAAAAAAAAAAAAAAACACGAGAAGAAGGCAATGAGCAATTTAAGGACATATAACCCAGAAATTAGCAAGACATTTGTTGAAAAAAAAAAGAAAATGAGAAAAAAATCAAACAAACAACACACAAAAAAACCCAAACAAACAGGAAGTAAAACAAAATGTTTGTATACCTTGTGATTATTTCTGATTCCAGATGATTTCTTCCAAACTTATGGACCGTTGTGTTGCTCACCCTGAATTTACAAGTAGTCTGTCTGTAATTTTCCCAATTTAAACTCCTATATGAATTCTATGTAAAGACATACTGTACTGTATAAACGGATCTCCCATCCTCAATTCAGCGTCTAGTTTCACTGAGCTGGTCGATTTTTTTCCTTTGAGACAAGTTAAACCAGTCATATGGAATCTGCTTTAAGTGCACAATTTATGGCGGTGACGAAAACACACCTGTGGCATACACGTTCAGCAGATCGCTGTATATTACATAGCTGAGTTTAGTTTCTTTGTTGTCTAATAGCCTTCCTCAGAAGACCTGCGTTGCACAGTTGAAATCTTAAATCACATTCATAATTTCACTTCTACTCTTGGAGCTTTATGTGGAGCTTTTAGACACAAAAAGGAATTTTTCTGTCATGCAGGATTCCCATGGCCATAGAAAACCTGGAAAAGACATGGAATTAGTAAAAATGAAAGTTTTGGATAAGTCATGGAATTTCTGTGTGTGTCATGTAGAAGATGAAGTAATATCCCGTGGATCAACGTAATGTATCATAAGGGAAAATTTCTTTTCTTTAAAGATTTTTTTTTTTTGGGGGGGGGGGGGGGGGCTTGCCTTTATTTGATAGGACAGATATAGCAAGGACACAGAATTTGTACATGGGGTGCTCGCTGTACCAGTTGAGCTACTGGACACCCCAATTTTGTTGTCTGTAGGACCCTGTCAATGTAACGGTGCTCTAGTATACATTGATGTGACTTTTTTTTCTCTTCATGTTCTGTTTCTCTCTATGCACGCCAGCTGGCTGGACTTATGTTCGAATACAGTTTGTATTGCACATATACATGGATGTAAATGGAACATTCTGCAGCTTTTTACAGGTTTTTTGGACGTATTCAGTCATGCTGATCAGATCCCAGGGGGTGAGGTTGTGCTTGTCAATCTGTCTTTAGCTGGCAAAATGGCTCTGTCTATAGATGGTGAAGTTGCTGTTGGGGAAAAAAAAAGATTTGCTGACTTTTTCTTGCAACCTATATAGCATGACTGACTGACTGCTCCCTGACTGTGTCCCCTGCAGGGAGACAGAGAGCTGTCTGTAAAAGGAGAGCGTGGACAGCTGTACCACTGGATCCTCCCCTCCTTCTTCCAGCTGCTCAAAGACCTGGCGCAGGAAGGATGGGAGTTTGCCGTCATTTTCCGATCGTTTGGAACTGATCTACCTCGTGTGCTGAGTGCTGTGTCCAGAGCACTGAATGAAGGCGCTCATCCTCTGTTCCCCGATCTGCCTGATCTCAAGGTGAAGTACAATCACACTAACTTATTATCAAGCCACGAGCTACAGTGAGACGCTCAGTGGTGAATATTGTGTGTTATTAAAGGTTAAAGGGTCTTTTCACCCAAATTACAACAACATTTTTTAGCCTAGCTGATAGTTTAGTTTGAATTCACTGTGGTAAAGTAATGTCTGGTTATCACACACACACACTGTCTGGCCATGCTTTACAGCAACAATTCCCAACACAGACAGTCAAATTTAAAAAGTCTTAAAATGTCTTAATTCAACTGTATAAATACACAACCTTAAAAAGTCATTACATACTCCTAAATTTGAATTTGTGAGGTCTTAAATTGCACAAACATCTAATTTCATTTATCCATCTCTTCATTTCTTTTTATTAAACCAAGTTAACCTGTGCCTCTTGTCAACCTCTCTCATGTTGAAACTCATGTTTGTGATGTTACAAAACTTTAGATAACACTGGACCTACTCCTGTCTTTTGACTTTTACCTGTTAGCAAAATGTAGATTACCCAAACACTCTCTAGTAACCATAAAACCTACCTCTGCATGGAACCACATACTACATATACCCCTTAACTTTCCAGTAATGCTTGATTGGGACAAACATTTGTCCAAAAATCAGTCTTAAATTTGGTTAAAAATGATCTTGAACGGGTCTTAAAAAGCCTTAAATTCAAGTGCCTTACACCTGTAGACACCAGGGAAAATGTTCTATAATCAAGAGACCTGGTTTGAAATTCATCAGGTATACTAAATAAGGGGCGTGTAGTTTTGGGGGGGAGTTAACAAATAATTTTAGAGAAGTAAGTTGTTTAGTAGGACCTTCGAAATCAGTAATTTACTCCAGGCAATGTTCACTGTTGCAGAAATGTTTTGTCAACTAGATTGAAAATACATTTTTAATCTATATTCTGATGCCTGCCATTTTAATGTCAGTCAGCTCGCAGACAAATGGAAACATCACGTTTACACCGGAGATGATAGTTTGCTGCTTGGACACAAGCTAGAACACAGTTTGCGCCCCTGATCATCTAAAACTCTCTAGACAGTTGATTAAATGGAATTTATACAAATAAAGGCGATTTCATTTGATGCCAGGTACAGTTTACTTAACAAAAGTTTTCTTTGTCAGCGTCTTCAATGTTTTTCAGGCCAGGACCTCTTAGCTGAAAAAGATATGGAGCAGGGACCCCCTACTACAGATATTGCATAAAACTGAATTGCATTTGAGATAATTCTCTTAATATTTTTGGGTCTTCTCAAGTTTGTGCTCGGCTGTAGCTGCTAAGTATTCCAGGACAGAGTTTCTTGCTGGAAAAACAACACAATCCAGTGCAGCTCTTAAGTAATGTTCATACACTTGTATTAATAACACAGCCTATTGGCCAGTATGTTGGTGGTATTGGTGTTCTAGTTCATCTTGCTGTGTGGGATAAGTGCTACACAGGGATATATTGTTAGGTGGGTAACTTCATGACTTCATGTTAATGTGTATTTCCGACATATTTTAGTGTTTTGAAAATAAAAAAATAAATAAAACTTGAATAATCAAACTGTAATTTGGCGCCCCTACCCCCCAGTAACTCGATAGTGGTTCCAGAGTGCCCATGCGTGTGATTGTTAACAGTTTGCCTGTATTTCTTTGATTAAAACCAGCAGGGATAGACGCCCTGCCTCTAATAAAACACCATTTACCAAGGCCAAGTAGAGGATAAAATTTTAAAACTGAGCCTGACATCCATACGAAACAGCAGAACTGCAGGCAGCATTAAACACTTTCCTTTTCACACTCAACGGGGCCTCGTAATTGGTAGTTTAAAAGAGCGCTAGTCTCTTTTAAATGTTCGTTTTACTCAGTGTGTAGTGGTAATTAGGTCAAAACACTTCACCAGAAAAGAACATCACACCGGGATAAGCATAACTATTTCAAGGGTAAATGTGTGTATGTGTGTGTGTTGATGTTCCTTAGAGGTTTGTGTCTGTGAAGTTGTTTTCATGAGGAGCATGACCTTTGCCCTTTCACATGAATCCTCCCTCGTACACACTTTCTCGCACAGGGTTTGAACTTTGCTTGTTAGCTTTCTGGAGTGGAACACATTGATTTTTTTTTTTTTCGATGAGAGTGGGATGGACAGATGATGGGAGGGTGGAGGAGATGTCAGAAAGTGAACCTGTCAGGAACAGTGAGCTGTTTGAAGACAAGCACAGTGGAAATCTCAGTCAAACAGTCTCCTGTCACATGCTATTCACATATCGCTTTAGACAGACAGAGCAGGGGGGAAATCAATCACGAGACACGATGGGATTGTTCAGATTCTGAATTTCAGCAGCTTGTTTTCCTGCTTCAGTGAGTCATTGAAGGCAGCAGCCTTCTTATAACTCTTGTCGAGTCTTGGAGATGGGTGCAGTAGGAAAACATGCCTAATTAAAGCAGTACACTAAAATTGATTTTTGTTTTTCTTTTTTAACAATTAAGCGAAGATATCACTAACTTAATGCTAATGTCCTAATATCTGCTGGGATTAGTGTCTGTGTGCTACAGCTGCTTCCCATTAAAAGCACTTCAGCGCCACACCACTTAAAAAACACTTCACTAAATTTAGCATTTTTACATTTTTATGCAAATGTACAGTGGTTTCAGCTTTCTTACCTACATGACAGCACAATGAAATCATATCACAATAAAACAGAGAACATTTAATTCCAGTGTGTGTGTGTGTGTGTGTGTGTGTGACTAAACAGACTCGGTGTGAGTAAGAGGACTCCTAAAATTAGCCTCTTGTCATATTTTTTTTTCACCTGCAAAATTCAGTAAAGACAAAAACATGGCAGTAAGCCAAACATAATGTTACTCGAAAAAAGGTGATGTTGTTTAAATCTAGCAGCTAAACGGCTGGCCTTCTGTTTTTTTTAGAAACACAGTATAAAGAATGGATCTCTGTATCATTTGTCCATTTAACATAACGTTGATGTTATAGGTGAGTTTTTACCAGCTGGGTGACTGGGTTTGGAAGGTACTGTGCATACCACTAGATAATGAGACTTGGATTATACTGCGTGAGTTGTGTGAGTTAGTAAATGGATGTTTTGATATAGTGTTACTGTTATTAAATGAGGCCTCCTTTTACCTCAGTTCATCGAGAATTGTATCAGTTTTTGGATTTTTTTGTTCATTGTGGAGGCATTGGAGAAACAAAGATTTCTTCACAAATTCAGAAGCATCCACACAATTCATTAAAAGGCTAAAGAAAGGTGGAGTTATTTTTATGTAGCTGGCTGTGGCTTTTTTCTATGTCTGAGAAAGTTTAATGCTGATATCACAATTAATTTAGGTCAAGTCTGCCAGAGGCCATGTTTAATAACAAAACAATTTCACAGAAGTTTGCTTTGGTTTTATGCTTACCACAGAGTTCAGAGCAGTCCGCCCTCTTTGTTTCTCTGTCTGACTCCGACTCTTCTTGTTTCTCTCGGCTCAGTTAAATGTGAATATGACTCCTGGCAAGATCCGCTGCAGCAAGAGGGGAATCGTGCTGGGCCGGGCTGAATATGTGTGTGTATGTATGTGTGTGTATGTGTGTGTGTGTGTGTATATAAAACGATAGAACTGCATGCCGTAAGGCTCTACCATAACACAATCCAGAATAATTTATCACTTTCATGCATGTTTGACAGTTTATGATCGTCTCATCTGGAAGCATCCACACAATTCATTAAAAGGCTAAAGAAAGGTGGAGTTATTTTTATGTAGCTGGCTGTGGCTTTTTTCTATGTCTGAGAAAGTTTAATGCTGATATCACAATTAATTTAGGTCAAGTCTGCCAGAGGCCATGTTTAATAACAAAACAATTTCACAGAAGTTTGCTTTGGTTTTATGCTTACCACAGAGTTCAGAGCAGTCCGCCCTCTTTGTTTCTCTGTCTGACTCCGACTCTTCTTGTTTCTCTCCCCTCAGTTAAATGTGAATATGACTCCCGGCAAGATCCGCTGCAGCAAGAGGGGAATCGTCCTGAGCCGAGCTGAGGACCGCATGTCGACTCGAGAAGGAGAGCGAGGCCTCTACGAGTACTTCAACTCAGTCCAGGGCCTGGTGGGCTTTCAGGACCACTTTGACTGGTATGCATGGCACTCATCAAGCAACCGTAAAAGTGGGTTTTGTCTCCTCATTTATCCTTTTACGAAACCTTTTGGTGCCTGTTTCTTGTTCAGGTGGGCCAGTAACACTTTCTCTATCCGTGGGGGGAAGCCTCTATGGGTCGACCCCTTTGACCCACACGTTCAGCACATCTTCATAGACGACAACATAAGACAGGACGACGAGCATACCATAGTTCATCCCAAGGTACTGTCACTTCTTTTACACCAGGACATCAACATGAATACATCAACCATACGGAGTTTAACCACATTCACAGGTTTTTAGCGTGACTTGAATGAAACAAAAAATATGTATTCTTGAATTTTTCTAATTTCATTTTACTACTGAAAAATAAGCAGCAAGCTAGCAGATCTAGATAGTATCCAGATTGATTTTTAGAAAGTCTGGACAGCGGAAAAAAAAACCCCACACAAAATGCTATTTTTCAGACCACATTTTGAGGGCGATTTAAAATGTGATTCAAATCAGATTTCTACACGTGTTTTATTCTGGTTTCTCTGGCAGCTCATATCGGATTTCCAAAATGCCTTATGCGTCACACACAACGCAACACAATGACGATGTCAAATCCAGAGTGACAAAGTGCTGAGCAGAATCCATGCTGTTAGTAGCATAGCACTACGGAGGACATCAGTCCATGGACAGACACCGAGGGAGGAGTTCTGCACTGAGAATTGACTGCGTGATTGTTTGGAGGGGGAAATGATGGACCTTAGTTTCTCATGTTTCTGCACTGGAAAGCCATGTCACCAGTGAAATTACATAGTTACTGATGCCAACAACATGAAAAAAGTCTGCACACTGTAGATCCTTTATGTTCAATTTATTGACACATCCACTTGGAGGTTCTGGGTTTTGGATGTGTGCAACTACTGTTCTTCTCAAATAGTTTTTGCTGCCTACATCGTTAGCACAACAACCCATGCAGATAGATTAGTGACAGGGAAGTTCTGATCAAGCCCCTGATCCGAGTCGTTTGATACTGAATATCTGCTGATACTGAGTATATCACACTCAATAGTAATTTTTCCACAGAAGACATGTTGATGTATAAAAGTAAGAAAAGCACAGGTGTTACTAATAACAATAACAACAGCTCTTGTCTACCTAAGTGTCCCATAAAGTCATGACAGTGTGACAAGGAGCTAGTTTGCATAATACCATAAGAATTACACTTACACTTTGCCACAAATTTTTCGG
The DNA here is from genome assembly GCF_008729295.1 of Plectropomus leopardus. Taxonomy (NCBI): domain Eukaryota; kingdom Metazoa; phylum Chordata; class Actinopteri; order Perciformes; family Serranidae; genus Plectropomus; species Plectropomus leopardus. Next base: position 8,837,721 of record NC_056470.1, on the reverse strand, counting down.
CATCCATAAAGGAACCCCTGTGTCAGTTAGCTGTTTATGCTTTAGTCTGTGAAGATAATGTATTATGGCTTTGACAGATGTGTTGGTGAGATTGTAGCTGGTTTAGAACTCCAGAAATTGACTTTTCGCCCTTTTTCCTCTGATTTCTCCTTGTGTGTGTGTGTGTGTGTGTGTGTGTGTTTTTATGTTTATATGTGCTTGTGTGTTTCTCAGGTCTTCTTGGACCCAGGTGGCAATGAGACTCGTACAGCCTGCACCTCCGAGCTCTATGACATCACACTGGTCCAGACCAACCTCCTCCAGGCTATTTCTCAGCCAAACTACTTCACCCAGCGTGTCCACATCTGCTTGGAAAACTATGAGAGGAATCTCCAGCAGGGGGCAGGCTAAAACACAGTTCAGCTGACTCTGTGTTTGTGATGGCCTCCAGTTCAGGGTCCCATTACCTGAACACTACAATCTCAGCATGGACAGAGGAATGCAGGCACAGCTGTAGACTGTAGGTAGGGCTATGAAACACAAAAGCTGATTACTTATTGAAGGACCGGAGTTCATTAAACCATAAATGGAAGATGTTTACACAGGAAAGAGGGTTACAGGAATAAATATGCAGATAAGGGGGGATCACACATATTATCTAAAGATGGCAGCTAGATAAGTAGGATTTTAATTAATCTCAAAGTGTTCAAGTATCCTGCACACTTTATCTACTCCAGGAGAGCAGCAAAAAGGATGTCAGCTTATATAAAGGGAACTTGACAAATAGATTGTACTGTCTGCTGTCCCAAGGTGAACCGCCGCAAAAAAAGACTTTCCGACTTGATTAAGCACTGAAGTGGCCAATCCAGACTCTTTGATTGCATCAAAGGCTCTGTGACTAATCACACCACGGGATAATTGGCCTTACTCTCTGAAATTCGTGTCAGACAGCATAATTGGGGTCAGATATGGTGAGGAACCCTTCGAGTGTTGCGTTATTTGTCTAGTGAGTAGAATCCGCAGGGGTTTCGCTTCAGCTCTTCACTTGTCAACCTCAGGGTGTGACACTTTCATGTAGCTTCTACTTTAGACTGTTTAACTCTGTTGTGGGCCACTGACTGCATTGTTTACATCCACTCAGAACTGAAAGGAAATACTTGAATATGTCCAGATGAATAAAACAAATTAGATTGCTGAGTATGACCGGGGTAAAACCTCAAAGGAAACTATAAACACATTATGAGGGCATTGTATCAGAGAATGACTTCAAATACTATGTAATTTGACTATTGCTGTTAAGAATCACAAAAAAGGTTAGATCAATAACTACACATATAATTTCCTGATATGATCAGATAAGAGTGATCTATATCAATGGCACATTTGTAAGAGCAGTATCAACAAGTCCTCCAGCCCATATGACTACATAAACTATATGTTCCTACCCATTTACACGACTCACAGGAACGTTTCCTAAATTAGCGTCCCTACTGGTGAGCGACAGAATAGCTCGCATGTTACCATTAAAAACTGCAGGTATAAACACGTGGTTAACGTTGTTGAACGGTTGCAGTTGCACCAGAGCTACATGTTTAGGTTTAGGCAACAAACTCCCTGGTTAGGTTTATTAAATAGATCATGGCCTGGCTTAAAAAAAGTATGTTTGTTACTAACATACATATAATGTTGTTAAAATAATCCAACGTTGACGTTTGGTTTAACAAGGGACACAAACACAGGTCTTATAGGTGAAAGTCCTGTGTTGTTTGACACATTCACTTCCCCTTACGCCAACCCTAAGTGGACTTTATCACTCACAACGTCACCTGATTTCTTCCTTTTATCCCGTTATAGTTATTAAAGCGTCAAAAGGTTGCTGCCTAACAATAAATGTAAATATGGGTCATAATTGCTGCTTGTACGCACAACATATGTAGTTGTATTTTGGGAGAGGACTGTCTCAGCAGTTTATATAGTATACAAAGAGTATAAAGTAATATTTGCAACATATCATTAAGTTGAACATGGGTTTGGGATGCGTTTTTATTATTTGAAAGCACTCGTGTGACATATTGAATAAGTTAAATTTGTGTGGAAGCGATGATATTTCTTGCCTTTAGGGGTTTTAGGGTTTATTTATTGTTGAACTTTTAGGATTTTTTTTAATTTCTATACTTTCCTCAGGTCAAAATTTCCAGAGACAGCTGAATTCAAACCGTATCAGTGATCTTAAGAAACATACTCACATGCAGGCTTATAAGAAAAGTGAAGTAATAATACTAGTGAAGTATTTTTTAAAGGTGTATATATATGCATAGCTTTACTCAAAGGAACAATTCACCCCAAAATCAAAAGTCCATATTTTTCCCCTAACTTGAAATGCTTTTTATCAACCTAGATTAAAAATGTAGAAATGACACAGATGGATAATCTTGAGTAACTGCGTTATGATTCCTGGAAAAAGACATTGTATTTATTTTTATTTGTTTGTATTTATTGCACTTCGAGCACAACAAGCCATCTAGTTCCATTATATTAGAGAGAAGGAGGGCATGTCTATGGCTGATGTCGCCAACACTCAGCAGCTCACACCAAAAATAATCTACATTGATAAATAGCACTACAGCTAAGAGGGAAATTATTTATCTCTGGTTTAGGGTTGAACTGTGCCTTTGAAAAGAAGAACAGCCAAGTGAATACAGTGAAAAGGAAAATTCAAAGACATGGCTGGGATGGACAGCTTTGTTGTTGGTGATAACATTTCAGTATTTGATTACTGCTTTGGCTTATTTTCAGTGTGCAAAACACAAAATGCTAGACTCACAAAATGAAAAAAAAAGGTTATACATCAAACAGAAGGTTTATCAGATCATAGCGACATTGTGTTTGTTAATCTCTGAATAATCATTGTTGCACTTTGAAATTTATAATGATGATATAATGCTGTCAAACATTATAATTCTCATCAAAACAATCTACAGTGGTCGTTTCCTCTTGGTTATACAAATAGCAATTAGAAGAAAAAGTACAATTTATGAAGAAGTTAGTGTTTGAGATGATCAAGAGCAAACTGTCGCTTATTATTGAAGACTACAAACCGTGGATATTTCAATTACTTGTATTGGTTTGATTGGCAAAAATAGAGTAAGCTACAGTAATGCTGTATTTCTGAAAAACAATGTAGCAAACCCATGCTACATTGACACAGCATTTGATGGTAAAGAAAAAAAAAAGTGAGTTTTGTGCACTGAAATTATTCCTAAGCACTTTTAAAATACTTAAATGCCGAGCATTAAGCTCTTAGCCACATCACATAGTTATCGTAAGTTCTGATGCTGCCATGCATTTGAAACCACATCTCATCAATAACTTGAAAAATGTAATTTATTTATTCTTCTGATGGTAAATATTTCCATTCGGTGTTAAATAAACCGGTATGTGTTTTGTTAAACTGTTTGGTGTTTCTGCATAACAACAACTTCCCGCCAGCACACAACATGGGATGATTGTTAGCGTATTAGAGATACAGTAGGAGAAGTTAGATTGATTTAGCGTCCTCTGCTCTGACACCATGAAATATGTCAGAATACGGTCAATATGGGAAAACTGTGAAGGAGCCAACACGTGGCTGTAATACCGATTTTCAGACACGGCTCATGTATAAATCATCGATAGGTCATTGATCAATAGGTGTGTTTGTGTGACCTGGTCAGGTCCACTGGAGATTAATTAAGAATGTACAAAGGATGGTCAGTACATGAATCTGTATGCTTTGGTGTGTTGACAACAACATAAAAATGCTTCTTCTCCAGCCACTTTCACACAAACACGTTCATCAGCACCCCTGCAGCTACCTGGAATTACTTCAAGGGGAAATAATGAATGAAAGCAGAGGACTAAACGAAAAGAGAAATACTTAGAATACTTCCTCTCTCTGTAGTTTGGCATTGGATTAAAAATGCAAAACCTGGCTTGACAGAAGTGCTTAAAATGAGGTTTTAACGGGTGATTGTACTCTCCTGAAGCATTTGTTTAATTGACTGCTTCATTATGGCAGAGGTCAGACACATTAATGTCTGTCTCGGGCTAATTGTGATTGACGATGGTGGCGCTGCTGGCAATCGACTGAACCCTTGATGATTTACTTAAAAAGCAGACGGTACAACGGTGACTAGAATGGGAACTAGAGGACAGAATAGCTGTTTGTGCAATGGTTCTATCAAATGTGTTTTCTTCTCTGCTCTTGTTAAAGGGTAGCTAGTATTATTAAGTCTGAACCATATTTTACCATGTTTTTGTGATTAATTGTGAGGTCCACTGTGATGAGAAATCGCTGCAGCCAGCAGCTGGGAAACAGGCTACAATGTAACCACTTGGGGCATTTGACACCCTCAATGAACATCCTCTAAAAGGGCGTATTTCTTAAAGAGTAAGATCCTTTATGTTTGACCAGAAACAGCTCAAAATTTGCCACCGGACTCCATTTAAATAAACAATAATTCTAACCTTGCAAAATACACTTAATTCAAAGTCCACAGATTCAAATAAAACTCACAGAGCAGGCTTGGTTCACCTTTCCACTGTTTCAACAATCATCAACTCTGGTTTGGTTGAAATAAACCCTCAATTCACTCAGTTAGAAATACGCTGGCTCTACTAGCAATATGAAACTTAGTGTTAACCCACCACTGTGTTTTACTGTATAATATCTGCTACATTTGGTGTTTTGGGTAATGCTTCAACTATCATTAATTTTATGTTCTTGTCAGAAATAAGAAAAGCAAATTGGCATTTTTAAAATTTTTTTTTTTATTTTCTTGTTACACGTAGCCTACTTGACACCCAAAGGAACATACGAACATTAAATTATAGAAGTATTTTTTTTTTAATTAGATGAAAAGTAGCCTTTTATATGTAGGTTTTGCTCTATTTCCTTTGTCTCAGAGTAAGATTTTGGAAATTCAATCCTGCTTAATTTTGAATTTAATGTTGATCTAATATTAACTACACAAGCAAATGATGCATAAATCCCCATTTGAATGTAATGTATTATGTGTAGTAAGATACAGAAAAGCCTATGTATCATTTTCATAAGAATACCTGGCCCTTCCACACTGTACAAAATGTTAAATGATGAGTTTTTATTTTTCTCTCTTTCTTTCTGTTAGTCACATGACAGGCTAGCGTATAGCTGGGAGACAGTTAGCTCCATACCAAGTTAAAAGAAGAAGAAATGAAGGTAAAGTTTTGTTGAATCAAGAATGTATTTATTGGCTGTTATTTCTTAACATCTCATATTTCCTTGTAGATTGCAAAATATTAGGAAAATGACATTTTAAATTGTGTATACTTACCGCTAACAAAGTTTTTTGTGATTAGCCTATTATCTTCAATAGCTCAGTGTCAAAGCTTTGATTTCTCCCATTTTTTGATAGGTTGAAAGGCTGATTCAAAGAAATATTTAATAGTTTTAGTCAAGTCGAAATAGTTGAATGCAGTTGAGACTGCAATGAACTGAATGTCCAAAAGGCGTCTGTGACTATCTACTGTATGTAATTAGGTACCGTTGCAATATTCAGGAACTTTTTCATTGTAGAAATGTCAAACCACTGCCAATATAGAGAGTGGCAGCCACTTATCATTTCACATCACTGAGTTTGTAAAATAGATACGTTAAAAGATGTAGCAAATCAATTTCAACAATGCCTAATTTCCCTCATTATGCACATTTAGTACATTGACGTGAAACCAACTCTGTCTTCCACATTCTCTTACAACTTTCCCTGCTGTTAGCTTGTCAAAAAGCTCATACCAAATCTTCTATAGCAAGATATTGACATCAATCCACTTCTTGTGCGTCTTGGACATCCTGACACAACTTTCACAGCCGATATTTTCTGAAAAAAAGAAAAAGAAAAGCCCTGAGCAAATTGCTCAGCATCATGAGTGACCCATTAGCCTATCTAACCACACACAAATAAAGTTTTTTTTAATGACATTTTGTTATCTTTCACAATTATAATATGATTTTGTATTATACCTAAGTCTTAACTTTAAAAGACATGCACAACTATACCAACTAAAAAACAAGCAAACAACAGCAAAAAAGACAACCAAACACAAATTATGTAAAACAAAATAACATAAATTAATTAATTAATTAATTAATTTCATGTGCACAACATTTCAAGTTTTCGATGTCACTAGCTTGCCTCCATGTGACACTGGAAATTGGAAATGATCTACATTGAGCTTTATAAAATAAATAACATAGCTTATTACCCAACCATAGTTTTTTTATTATATAGATTTCTGTTTTCCCTTTATTTTTTAAGGGTTAAAAATCTGTATGTAACTGTTCAGTGTTAGAGCTATAATAATAATAATAATAATAATTATATATATATGTATATATATATATATATATATATATATATCACACACACATATATATATATATATATGTGTGTGTGTGTGTGTGTGTGTGTGTGTGTGTGTGTGTGTGTCCTACCTCTGTAAAACAAAACATAAACAGTGTTGAAAACTAGAAAACCTGCCATAATGATGCGTTTTGGCTTTAGCAGCCAACCAAACTGACTGTGTTGCATGTGTTTTGTTTGTGGCTATTAGTGTGGATCCCTGTTGGTTCCCTCAAACCACATGAGGGCAGCAGAGCAGCTTTCGGAGCCCCCTCACCTTTGGAGGCAACATCCTTCCACTCAGGTGAGTCTGGAGTTACCTGATGCAGGCGCTGCGCGGTGCAAAGCCTGCAACCTGCGGCTTTAAAACGCAAAAGGCGCTCTCGGGAAGAGTATTCACATGTTAGGAATTAAAATGTGTGATGAGTCGGGTGTTGTCACTTTGGGGCGGTGTAGGGACAGCTGGCACAGTGAGTGTTTCGGGATTGCATAAATGCGCACTGGTGAGTGAGGGGAGGAGACGAGAGGAGAGGGACGGAAAGAGGAGGTAGGAGGGGGGAGAGATGTTGAGTCAGTGGAAGGAGGACGATGGTAGCTGTTGGTTTCGCTGGATTCTGTCACTGAACAGGAGCACGACGGGAGCGAGCTTTCCCGCTGCTGTCCTCTGCTGCTAACCTGCCGTGTCCAAACGTTTACGCGGAGCTGCTCCGGCGAGCTCCGACGCACGCTGACTGCGCCTGCCGTCCACCCCACTGAACAGAAAGGTAAGAACTGCTGCCTGTTACCAAACTTTCCACCTCTCTGCGCTTTAATGCATACTGCCAAATGACGCACGGGGGCTTCTGCGGACTTTTTGAGGCTGGTTTTCTGCCAGGAAGACTTGTAAGATCGATGCAGTAAGCAGAGTGCTTCACCTCCGCGCACATGTGCTCTGTTGTTTGCCAATATGCTGTCGATGTTGTTGGGCGTTGCAGAGATACAAATGGACATAAAATTATTACAAACAGGTGTGGATACTCATTGTGCCTAAGTTTAATGATGCTGTAGCGAGAAAATGGAAGCGGATCAAGCACAGTGTCGCCATAACCCCAGCAGCGGTTTGTGCTGCAGGACCGTGCATCTCAATCATCAGTTGTTATACAGTCGACATGAGGAGCTTTTATAAGTTTGGATGACAGATGATATTAGCTGCAGGGACTTTACCACCGCGTGGGATTTACTGAAGTGATGCCCCCATGTCGTGTCATATGAGTTGCGTGATATTTGGTGCAGATTCAAGGATTGAGGGAAGAGCTTTCAGGGGCAAATCCATCCAGATGTTTAGTGAGATGCGCCTTTTCTAGACAAGCCGGTGCCATCTGCTGCCCAACATCTGGTTGCAGCTGTAGGCAGATTTATTCTTTTCTCAGAGCAACTCTCTGCTCTCTTTTTTAGTCTTCAGGTGGACAGAGTATGCCCTTCTGGGAATGATGGGATTGCTGCTCTTGTCCTCTCCTCCCTCCATCCTCACTTTCTTGCAAGAGCAGCATTCTACAGTTTAACCCTTTTGAAGTGTGGCCTGATTTCTTTTCAAAAAACGAAAGATGAAATGACCCAAAAACCATTAGTAAAAATGAATGAATAAATGAATAACGTGGAAATTCCCTGAAAAAGATGCTTAAAAACTGCAATAATATTGTAACCTATTGTAAAACATAATGTTAATTGAATTTGAATTGAATTGAATTTCATATATGATTCTTCCCTAGCGTTTTTCTTCTTTCCCGAGCTTTTTAAAAATTATATACTGAAACTACTAATTTTTAAGCACCTTAAAGCATTGGGTCCAGATTTTGTCTGTAGTCAAAGTCCACGCATAAAACAAATGACCACATATTCACTTTTATTTCACAAAGTGAAGGTTAATTTTTTTTAAATTGAGAAAATAAACAGCACTTAAATCAAAAAAGTGAATATTTTTGCTTAAAGATCAGTGACATAAAAAACAGCGCAGAGGCACAGCATATTAAGAGGTCAAATAATACCAAGAACATGGCAATAAAATAGTTGCTGAACAGCAGGAAACAACACTTGAAAATAAAAGTCCTGTGTAAAGTGTGTTTTTTTTTTTTTTTTACAAACTTTACCTGTTTAGTAGTCAGTTGTGGTCCATTCACAATGGACCTGTAACCCAATTTTGGACAGCTACCCAGCGCTTTGGAAACACTGCCTCGAAGCACCCCCACTTATAGCTGCTGTCAGGTCTGCTGAAGAGCTGGTTAGTTCATGTAACACATCCCAACCTGCTCCGGCCATCACCCCTCCCTCCCCTCTCTCTGTGTCGATGCTACTTTTCCCATCCGATCTGCAATGATTGCTCCTAACTTGGTGCGAGTTAATTTGCATAATGAGGATTACAGATGACATGCAGCGTCTGGGCCTGTCTTGCTGGATCCAGCAGAGAAGCATAGTGCCGTGGCAGCTCTCATTGTGCCAGCAAAATGCCACCCTCAATCAGGACTCACCAGGACGGCTTGCTCTGACACACCAGGGTCTGCCACTTTGCCATCATCAGTGCAGAATCAGTGAAGGACAATGAGAAATGGACTGTCTGAGGATAAAATTATCCATGTATGAAATTAGCTATTGATGTTGTAGTTGGCACAATGGCTTGTTAGATATCGATAAATTAAAATGCATGACGTTTTTTTTCCCCCTCCCCAAACGGTATAAGCATTGCAAATTGATTTTCTTTATTCATTCAGTCACTGTTTTAATTTGCATCAGTTCTGTCTGCAGGAGGAAATACATTTATTCTTGTTAGCGTTTGTTGATCTTTCTTTTGCTGCATTAACAATTGAACTGCCCACTTTACATTAAAATTTATTCGAAAGTTCAAACCACGGGTCAGAGCCCACTAGAGGACACACGGTCCTGAAGCTAGTCGGGTCTCCACATGACAAAAGCAGAAATGTATTTTTGATGAGACTGTTTCCCAGGGCAAACGACTGCATTTCATTCTGCCCGTTTTGCCTGTTTTCTTGGCTGCTTATTTAATTTTCCTCGCATTTCTCTCTTATATCATCGTGTTCGGCTCATTTCATGCTGATGTAGTGACAGCAGGGTGGTTGTTATCCTTAAATGACTGTTGTTTGTTGCTTGTGATGTCTGTGATTGAGGAATTGAAGCTTGTCCCCCTGTTGAACTCACTGTAATTTGTGCTGGATAAGAGCATCACCCCGAGAACAGCTGATGGTAACTTAGTGCCTCATTTGTCAACCATGCGTATGCACAGTTTTGTGGCTAAACCATGCGCGCACTCATTTTTACACACAGCCTGATTTAACTTTTTCTTCATATGCTTTAAAATGTGTGAACATTCAGAACCATTCCTGACCAAAGTGCCAACAAACCTTTAGGGCCAAACATTTATAATTGAGGGTAAACGCAGATGGTTTACACTGGAGTTGGTTGAAAGCACAGTGCGTCCCATACAGATGCTAAAGGCTGCATTGCGTGTCCTCATATGACACAGAAAGCCACTGCTAATTGTGTTTTTTCTACATTTGTTGTCTTCAACAGGCAGAAACCTGGAGGAGATTGAATTCTTGGCTGTGTGTGTGTGTGTGTTTGTTTGCGTGAGTGTGTCTGGGTGTATCTGTCTATCCACAACCTATCTCATGTATTACTGGAACAGTCAGCCTAATATTTAGTGTGCACATTTCTGATTGTGTTCTTATGGACCTCTCGTGGTGTCTGTTATTCTCAATTGCTGACATGCCCTTTTTAGTGACTGTTTTATGCCATCATTGACTGCTGTCTCCTCTCACTTTTTAACTGGCCGCTAGGGACCACAAGTCATTAACAAAATCACCCAGCAAAAGCTTAGAGCAAAAGTCATTTCCAGAAATCATCGAAAAGCCTTTTCTAGTGTGCTGCAGGCCACATTTTTGCCTTTGTCGTGTTTCAAACATCAACATAAAAGTTTGGTCTCATTTTGAAGCAGAGCATTTGCAGATTAAATCCATACTCAATATGTTTCAGTAAAATCCGCTTAAGTTAAGTTTAAGATGAACTAAAAAATCACCAGTTTTTGTTATATTCACTGCCATCTTGACTGTAATGGAGCCATGAGCACATTTTTTTTTCCTAGGATGGTGAAGGCATGATTTGCCCTCCTCTTCTTCTAATTGGCTAGTACTTGTTGCCTTCGTTGGTTGGGTTGGTTAGGTTTGTTAGGTTTAGGCAAGGTGGGTGAGACCGGTTTAGGGTTACGCTAAGAATGTGAGGGTAAGCCAACCAGAGGCAGAGAAAGTCAGAGTAGGGTGAACCTTCCTAGTGGGGAAAAAACCCACTTGAGAGCCAGGAGGGACAATTCCAGCCAGAACACGGCTGCCGGGTGAAGATCTGCACTCCTCAGTGTGCACTTTTCTAGTTTATTCTTTTTTGCCACTTGTATTAGTGTCAGAAAGTGCCAAATAAAATTTGGTTAAGCTGAATTAAATATATTGTTTTGGTGATTTAGAGATCTCAGCAATGACACATTAATACCGTGACTGCTCAACATTAAACAGTATTTTAGTGGGGTAGCAATAGGCTTAGCAAAGCCACATTTAATGCACATTAGGGAGAAGTTAAACAGTTGTGCACACCGCATTACACTTGGTGTAACCACATTTGTTTGTGATAAGTAAATGAGACTTATGTCCAGAAGTCTGTTGCCCCGGTGAATGCTGGGAAGTGGCTACATCTGCTTTTGGGCTGCTACAGTCTCTAACCTTCTGCCTTTATCGCTCTCGGTTGCAACTTTTGTCCAAATCAACCAACTCTTCGTCAAAGCTGCTTTCAAAGAGATGTTATTGACCATATATGGCCTGTACATGCACACGCAGATGGATGCAGAGAAGGCCAGGTTTATCACTGTTCATTGAATACCAGTTTTTGTATGTACAGTTCCTACGCAAACACTTAGAATTTGCTCTATGTATGCTCTGATGAATGAGGCCCCTGAGCTGTGCGAGACAGAGCTGGTGTATGAGTGTGCAGTACAACATTTCTTTAGATGTGATTAAGGTGGTTTGTGTGGGACAGATATGGCGGCTGCCACACACACACACACACACACACACACACACACACACACACACACACACACACACACACACACACACACACACAGCAGCCAGCGACAGACATTAACCCGGGCGGATGAGTGTGGAACTGAGCCAATATTCCCATCAGAGGATTAAGTGGGATGCTTAAAGTGGACAGTTTGGACATTCAGCCTTCCCAGCACAGGGGACATTTAGGCTTGGATGAGATGTCTGAGGGAGGGAGAGAGAACTGGAGAGAGGAATAAAACTGGCGATGCTCGCAGAGACAAAAAACAATTAAGCAGCTCAAGCAGGCAGAAAATGGAGTTGGTGTTAGAGCAGAAATAGTTTGACATTTTGCAAAATATTTATTTCCTTGGAGGGAGTTCTTCTCTCATGTCTGTACACTAAATATGAAACTATCACTAGTAGTCAGTTTCTAAGTTTCGCATAGAGACAGCAGGCAGGAGAAATGGCTTCAGTGTAAAAAGAAACTATTTGATTTAACTTAAAAAAGTTATTGTGCGGGCTGCCTTAAATTTTAAACTGACTGAAAGACAGGTTGAGTATGACTCTCATGTATGAATGCTGAATATCAACCCTTTGAAACCTGAGCAAATTTACATTATTTCTCTTAAAAACATGGGAAGAAGGTGATGAGAAATATGAGAGGACTTGCCCCAAAATTAGCAAGAAGTTAGTAAAAAGTAGAGTACAAAAAGTCCAGAAAACTATATTTATAACTATATATTGAAAATGATGTTACAGAATTATTATAATTTGTAAGCACTTTTTAAGCAAAGTCTGATCCTTGTTTTTACTTTCCAATTTTTTAAATTTTTTTACAAAGTGCTGATTTTCAAGAGATTTTTTTGCTATTTTTTGGTCATGTCCTAAATTTGTCATTGCGTTCTTCCCAGTTTTTTTTTTTTTTTTTTTTTCAAAGAAATCAAGCCATTCATTAATTCATTTATTTTCATTAAGTCATTAATATTTAGCATTCAGACATGAGAGTCATACCAATCTTCTCATCTAACTCTCGGCAAGAAAGCAAATAACATCCTTTCTCAAAAAGTCAACCTGTTCCTTTAATTGTTATAATTTCAATTTTATTATAGAGCAGAGATGAGAAAAAACAATCAGGGCGGCAGCAGAAAGAGTGATCACCTCATTTCTCTGCCCCCCACTCTTGTGAGGACGCAGACTTAACCCAGCGTGTCAGCCTGTTTTTCCTTGAGGCTGCTGGTCCGCGTGCCAGGAGGTCGCCACCATGTTAATTAAAACAGCTTGATGTATGAGGAGTTCGGATTCTCTTAAGTGCACATGGTAGCTCAGGCTAACAGGTTTGTGTGTTTTATGTGTGTGTCTCTGTGTGACAGCTGCTGCCCTATTGTTTAATTACATTTTATTGTTTACATGAATCCCCTCATTAGGCCCATTGACCTGGTGCGACCGAGGCGGGGGTGGTGTGATCATGATTATAGAGACGGAGGAGGACGTTGGAGTCCTGGGAATCGTGCTGGCATGTACTTGTTTTATGTCCCGTTCATATATTTGGGGACAAAGGCAAATAAAACCAGTGCTGTGCTCCCAGCAGTGAGAGCAGTGGTGTGTTTGGAATAACAAGCATGAGTGCACATGGGCACATTTAGGATCATGACTCTTTCCCAGCTAAATGCAGCAAAATGTATAACTGGGCTTTGCAGCATGGACAAAAAATATGTTAACGTTTATGACAACATGCACTGCGTATAAGGGCATAATTCATGTATTTTTCTATTGAGTGTAATACCTTAGGCAGACTAGCCTGCGAAGAATGTCTTGTTCAGAATTCTTTCTTGAACAGTATTAAACATATTAAACACATTGCGGACAAAACTGGATAAACGTAAACATGAAGTCAAAAGAATTGACATTTTGACATATCACGGTAGAAAAGCACAGGATTGCTCAATAACCTTAATGATGGCTGAATTTTGTTTATCTCAAATGGTTTCAGCCCCCCCTCCCGAATTGTGCACGCTGGCTCACTGTCATGGCATATTGTGATGCTTAAATTAAATGATTAGTAATGTTATTAGTTACATCTGCGCCGTCTCTGCTAAGGCATGTCTAAACGTCTGCTGTGAAAAAAGGTCTGTTGTATTACATCAGGTTCTGCAGTGCTCTGTGCTCCTCTCTCCCATTATCTCTCTCTCTCTCAAACACACACACACACACACACTCAGAGCATGTGGAAGTTGCATGCTGGAGCACTACACCACTTAACATTGCCCTGATATAACATTGTTGGACTCGCAACAGAAAGTTGTTTTTTTAAAAAAAGGGATCACAGTTGATGCAGCAGAGCCCTTTTTATTCTACAAAGTCCATCTTTATTTTAACTTTAAAGATGAAGAGCGGGCTGCAGAGATCCAGAGGTTCTAACTCAACCCAATTACCAGAATAAATGTTGGCATTGTACGTTTCCGCAAACCACAGATGCATTACATTGTGTGTTGTTATGTATCAGATACATTGAAACTTTAGTTAGTGTGTGATTAGGTTCTGGCACAAAAAACACTTATAGGGTTATAGTTAGGGAAAGATCTTGTTTTGGCATGAAATATCGGTTTTTTGGTGGCACTGTCCTCACTGGAAATGCAGCAGTGTCAGGGGTAAAAGAAAAGAGCCTTTTGTGGTGTTTGAGATTGGTCGCTAAAAAAAACCTCTGCAGCAGCTGCTCCTCTCCTCTTTTCTGTCTGAAACACTGTGACTGTAATTTTCAGAAAGGTACAATGCCAACATTCTCTTCTTGCAATGATAATGTCTAGCTCCACACCTTAAGATTTATTCTTTTTTTTCCCTTTTGGTTTTCAGACTCAAATATCCTCAAGTGAATCACTTAAGGACATTTGAAAGGCTTCACACAACTCCATCTGGAGCCACAAAAGGCTTTATACAACTTTTTTCATGTATGCAGTAGGATTCCCTTGCACCTTTAAACAGACTTTGATGTGTGAAATTGATAGTGACACTGAAAAGGTAAAAGTCACACATCTGTAGGAACAGAATTGCAGTTGATCTTGTTCAGCTATAAAAAGAACCAAACAAAACTGATCATTGTCAACCAAAAAAAAAAAAAAAAAGAACCAGCAACATTAAAACCTGGACAACTCTCAGGACGTAGCACCAAAGATGCAGAAGAAAATAATATAAATAATTTAAAAAGTAGGCTAAAATGATTTAAAAGTTAAGTTTTAGCTCCAGGCTGATGATATGTTGTGGAACTTTTTATAACAACAATAGTTTTATTTATTTATAAGAAAATAACTGTTAGGCTGAAATGAGTTACATTATTACAGGTCCATTAGTGCTGGGAGCAATTTAGAGCTAAGGGGGAGGTTTGATTAAATAATTACTGTAATGGCTCAAAGTAAAACTGCAGTACTGAGAGAAACCAGCTCAGTTGAGACATAGCTACTTGATTATTTGCCATGATTGCTTCCACTTTTAGATTTTACCAGTAGCATAGACTCTGACTGGAGGGAAACAAGTGGCTGTGTGATTGCTTTGTGTGACCGCTGCCACATGGAGTAGTGGGTATTATTTCAAGTTTGCCAGAGGCACAGAGGCACATCAGCTCATGGAAACTGATTGCCCTGTTATCGCTTCATGTGATTGCTGCCACCAGAAACATTGGTTCTGAGACTTGCTCATGCTGGGGAGTCCTGTGAAAAGTTGCCACAAAGGCTGAGCCCTTCCATTCAGGAGAAAGCTCAGTTTTATTGTGAAAGGGTGTATACAATAAACTGGCTGCAGTTGGTTATGGTCATCGATCAACTCGTGGAGTCCGCCGATTTATTCGCACTGTAAAATCAGTTAATTTCATTTAAAAAAATCTGGGAAACCGATTGCCTAGAAAAATGAAAGCAAATATTACTATTGATATTAATTTAAATTTGTTTACTTTATAGCTAATTGTTAAGTTTTCTTAAAATTAAACCATTTTACTTAATTTTGTAAAGTTGTTAAAAATTTAAGAAAAGACAAGTTTAATTAAATCAATCTTTGTAGATTTAAGCAACTTTAGTAAAAAAAAGTATACTGTGCTATGTATCTGCAAACTAGTCAATCATATTTGTATTTTATTCAACATGTTGACAAAACCGAACTGGCAGATCCCCGAACTTCATCATTGGCTAAACCCTCTCTATAATCATCAACTTAAGTCAGACTAACTTGGTTTACTGAAGTTGCCAACACTTAGAAAGAACAAAGTAGTTCCACTTGTCATTTTTATGTTGCAACAACTTAAAAAAAATGATAGAAATACAGCTAAATTTATAAAGAAGACATTGTTTAAGATTTATAGATGTATTTACTTTACCTTTTCAAGACAATGGGTGTCCAAGATTTTTTAAAAGTAAGATCCAGTCAGATTTTACAGTGCAGGAAGCCCAAAGGACTTTTCCCTTTTGACCTGCCACATCTGTCCGTAGAGAATATGCTGTCCTTCAGTGTAATGACTGTAATTCAGATGGCATAATTCACTGCAGATTGATTGGTACTGAAGTGTGAAGAGAAAGCCTCTTTGGCGTTCAGCCCCAGAGCTGTTCTATATGCGGCGAGCAAAGCTCTGGTTTCATCCGTTCCGATAACAGTTATGCAGGGTGCGTTTTTTCTTTGCCTTCCTCCACATATCTCTCCTTATTTTGCTCTCTTACTCATTATGTCCCTTTCCTCCTTGACGCTTCATTACTGGCCTCAGTGGTCCTATTCTTTCCCTGTAGTTGGGGCTGATCAGCGGGACCACAGGTACTTTTTAGGTCTGATGTGGAGGGCCAGGAAATAAGGGAGGCAGGGTGAGGGTCATTGTACAGCAGCTGGTGTTAGATGTGTCCTCTGGAGCGTTTAGGCCTTGATTGCATGACTACTTTTATGAATGCATCTGTGCCATATTTGTCATTGTTTGCAATGCTTTGTTGGTCACAGCAGGCATGTGTCTAAAGTAATACATATGTTTTTGCGGTCATGTCTCAGTGTCAATCACACGTGCTATATTGGTGCCTGACAGAAAATATATAATGTATATAATATATTATATGGAAACTTTGGTTCCATTCGCCATTTTGGAAGGGACTCTTCATCCTGCTACTTATGCTCTTCTTATTTTTATCTATCCGTTGGTTATTCCCCACTTTGGAACAGACTGAAATATGTCAACTGCTGGAGAGGTTGAGTTGACATTTTGTGCAGACATTCATGCTCGCCTCAGGATTCAAACTTTTGTATTGACACTGACAGTGATCTACAGTGGCAGTGGCATTCTTTGGTTTGTAACAAAATACCTGCAAGAGTTATGACATAACCATCAGCATCCTATCAACCTCAGCTTAACTTTGTGTTAAATGCTAATTAGCAATTGTTAGCAGGCTAACATGCTGAACTATGGCTCAATGTCCACAAAGTGTTTTTTTCTGAGTGCAATCATGTGTTTTCAGTTGTTTCCAATGAGGAGAGAGTGTATATGTCTTCCTAGAGAAAAAAATGCTGCACCTGATGTTTTTTAAAAAAATTTTTTAGAGCTGTATGTCTGACTTTGACTGACATGTCGGAGGTTTCTGTGGGTTCCTGAACGCAGAGCGGGCTTAACACTTAATGAGGTTTCTTTTTCTCAGGAGCAGTTTATTGAGTTTGAGGGTGATGGAGAATTGATCAGTCAGTCAATTTATGTTCAGATTGATCACAGCAGATTGGTAATGGGTCAGATTAGTGGAGCAGCTGCTGCAGAGGTGAGTGAAAGCAAACTTTTAGCCCCAAGTTGGACTGCATGGTGTAGAGCTTCCACGGGAACACGGCCAGTTTCACCTAAAGTAGTTTGAAAAAACGATGGATGACACTAAAATGAGAGTGCTGCTGTTCTAAGAAATAGAATTTTCTATTTCTATATGAATTAATGATTGATTAAGTTTTACATTTTCGCCTGGTGTTCTGCTGCTCCATCTGTGCCCAGATCTGCTTTGCGCTCTGAGATTGTAGTGCTCTGAATGACTGAATGGTAGCTCACATATATTCCAACAGCGCTCTGAATGAACAGCCTCATCTCCAAAAATTGTGAATCAATATTGCAGGTAATGCAAATGTCATAGTGAGCTGCCACAAATAAATGAATCTGTCAGAAAACTTGATTTTACTGTGTGTTGTGAGCTGTATATGTGTCAGTCAGAAACTATTACAACAAAGACAGAAAAGCCCATTCGTGGGAGATAAAATTTAATTAAATTAATTAAAATAAAAATGCCGGGAGCGCTTTTTTATGAAGAGCTTAGATGAGATGCTCCTCAGCAACCTGCCACCACTTTTAAGCCAAGAAAAACACTAGGAGGACACACATAGATGGCAAGCATGGCAAATGACTGTTCATGAAATATATCAATTGATTGTGAATGTTTTTTTTCTAAAATCTTTGATAAAACCAAAGCTTTGAAACCACTGTGTCAAGGGTGGACTTTCTCAGCAAGGAGTGGACAATTACATGCTTAGAACCAGACAGGAAAGTATTAATTGAAAAGAAAACATGTAATGATGCCTGATCTCTTTTGTTTTGTCAGTAACATGACAAAACTTGTAGTAATAGGTGACTTTAGGGAACTGAGGGCTGATCATTAAATCAATGGTCTGAAATAAATCTGGAATTATAGCTATGAGAGGCAATCAGGTGAGAAAAATACGCATTCCTGGCTTGTTTTACACTAGACTGAAAAGTATTCATTAGACTTCTGAGGGGACATAAGGAGTCATTAAGTTTTTATAATCTTTTTTCCAAATTATTTCTGCCTTCCTGCACTTTCTTTTAATGTCCCTAATGTCATCATTTAGCCAGAGAGAGGGTTTGCATGGTAATGTCCTTGAAAGGTGCCGTTTTATCTAGAACTCTGCTACATATACTATTAATCCTTTGAAACCTCAGCACATTGGCCTGATTTCTTGGGAAGAAGGCAGTGAGCAATGAAAGAAGGAATGAACCCAAATTAGCAAGAAAATAGTATAAAACCACAAGAAAATTAGCCTGAAATTTTGAAAAACACAAACAAACAAACAAAACAATAACAAAATAATAACAACAATAAAATGAAATGAAATAAAAAATAAAATAATATGATATTGATAATAATAAAAAAAATGGAAAATTTGGTTCAATCATTAAAATAATTTTGTCACATAACTATTTTTCACCAGCTTTTAAAAAGCAATTTTCTAAATCTACTCATTGCTTGCAATTTGTGAAACATTTGTTGTGCATTGACTTTTTCCAGTGTTTTTTTGAGAGAAATTTCACAATTTTTTTTTCAAGGCTCAAAGGAATAAATACTTTTGCAAGGTGCCTGAAAGCAGCAAAAGGAGAGTGATTTCAAAGGTTAATACCAGAAAAAAGGCCCTCAACGAATGGTTGAGTGGAATTTTAGGGATTTAAACAAACCTTGTAAAAACCCTTGCAGAACTGAGTTGCTGACGTGGATTTAAGAGGATGTGTGCAAATAGGGGTCGCATGAGAAGGAGGTGAAAGTGAGGCTAGGAAGATTACAACTTATGGTGTATGGAGGAAAGTCCAGTTAATCCAGAGAGCTTGGTGGTACGCCTGATGAAAAGACCAGATCAATAGTGTGGCCCTTGGTATGAGTCGGCTTAATGACAAACTGGAGGAAGTCAAAAGCTCCAATCAAATGAATAAAAAAAAAGGTGAGAGTAGAAAAAGTGTGGCAGCAGATGTGGATATTATAATCATCAAGGATTAAAACGCATCGTAGTCTTGTTAGGATACTCGAATTTCTAACTTCAATACTGTACCTTGAAAAAATATTGATAATAAATACATTTTTCAATATCACAAGAAAAACATTGAGAAACTAGAATTCATTTTTTATTGAAAGGTTTAAACTTGATAACTAACTTTGCTTTTCTTGGTTTTCTGGTGGGAAGGGAACAGCAGGATCCACAATACTGGAACCAGTTTAAAATAACACACTGCAGCAGAATGATGCCGCCATCATTGGTTCTGTGAAAAAATGCAAAGGTGGTGCAAAGAAGGGACTTCATAGTGGCCTATAGCACGTTCTCTGTGTACACAGTGCTTTTGTCTGGCGCCTTGATAAGCTAACCTGGCTGTTGGCTCCAGCTTCATATTTAGCATACAGACATGAGAGTGGTATCCATCATCTCATCCCTCTCATCTTGGCAAAAAAAGCAAGTGTGCGTAGGAGGGCTCGCACTCTCCATACAAAGCATGGAGAGGACACTCTTAAATTAGAGCCTCTGAAAAAGCTCTCTTTCACCAGATGTTAGACAGATCAGGAAGTTTAACAGCAATGCAAGCAAGAGCTCTCTGCAGCTGCTGTCTGTTTTCAGCCAAAGATCATTTGTGAGGGAAGAAGCTCCACTCTGTATCAATGCCGTACCATCATGAGCAGTGCCTGAAATGGTCCAGTACTCACTGGAACCAAGTACAGGCACTTCTGATTTTTGCCCATATGAGTACCATTACCTCTTATTGTGTATCACCAATATGTTGCTGAGCTTGGGTTCGTATGTGGGGAGGATGTTGCTTAGAGTAGGTTGTCCACTTATTAGAAGATTGGCAGTTCAATTCTCGGCTTCTCCAGTCAACGTATCAGAGTATGCTTGGGCAAGATAGTGAATCCCAGATATTGGTGCATGTGAATGTTTAAACTGAGTAGCAGGTGGCACCTTGTGTGTTAGCCTCAGCCACCAGTGTATGAATATGCTTGTGTGAATGTAGTTAAGTGCTTTGAGTGGTCGAAAGATTACAAAGGCACCCCACATGTGCAAGTGCGTTCAGCATTTTACCTTTTATGCACGTACCACTAAACACCTGCGCCTCTGTGTAAACGCACAGGTTCCTTTCCTCAGTGTGCCTGCTGCTCTAACTCTGCTAGCAACTAGCTGCAGTGCAGATGATTCAGAGGCTGCCTTTTCTGGTTGTGGCACTAACAATGAGACTTTCCCATCAGCATTGCATCAGCATAGACTGTGTATGTTGAGTTTAGTATTTCGGTGAGTGGACCTGACTGCTTCTGTTATAAATTTGGGCATTTAACATTGGGGTCTATGGGGATTAACAGTGCATGTCCACTGTATGCATCTACAGGTGACCAGAAATTTATTTATTATTAACTATTGTGTATTTGGAGCAACTGATTCGCTACACAAAGCACACTTGGATACCTGGAATGTGGACCTAGCTGGTGGCGCGGCATGAAGGTGTGACAACTTGAAAAATTAAAGTGGTGCTCACATCTAGACAGACAATCAAGCTGCAGCCACAAGTGCCCGGCGAGGCTGGGCAAGTGTATGCGAAATGGTCACGCTTAGTGGGCATGCCCTGTTACTCTGTTTTGGAGCCATTCAAGTGGTCATTTAATGAACTGTTTTTGGTACTTCTCCATTGGCTTCATTTTTTAGCCTCTGAGGTTGCTACTCGGGTGTCAGCAACACTTTGCACCATTGACAAAGTACACTCGACTGCTGGATGAGAGACTGAGTGGACTATTGTGGACTAGTTAAATCTTTGGGAGTGAACAGTTGGTTTTACTTTAGCATATATGTAATATTTTATTTGTGTACATTGTGATTTGTATTAAAAGCTACTTAAAATGTTTTCATTAACCAAATACACTTGTACTGTAGAAACTTATCACACATGTGGGTCTATGCAATGAAATACATAAAAAAAACAGTTTGAAGTGGGAGATATATTACCATAATATGTGTATAAAATTCTAAAAGATATGCAGTGATCATGTCATGTAGCTGCTGAATCAGGGTGCTGTCACCGATTTGATCTGATTCACTCAGTGAGTGTGTTTTTAGTGGTTTTACAAGTGATGCATTGTCTCTAGTATAATAAACATCTGATACTTACTTCAGGAGTCACATGATTCTTGGTTAACCTTCATTCATATCAGATTAATAATTTAAAGCCTCTAGGAACCCAAATCATCAAAAACTTCATCAATATGTAATTTGTAGGGTCTTTCATTTGTAGTAAAAAAAGCATCAAAAATGATCAGACATTAGCCTCAATCCAAATTTGAAATATTGTCATTTTTTGTTTTTTTCACAGTTTTGCTGAGGCTGGGTTGGTTTGGGCGTTGTTATCCCCGATCCATTTTACGCAATATGGATAAAGCCAATCAAAAATTCAAAGTCAAGTGTCAGTGGATACTTATTAAAATGCCCAATAGAAATCCCTTGAGTACCTTTCAATACGGTGCATTCAGAAACACTCACTCTGAGTACCGGAGCATACTCTGGCACAAGCTGGACCGTTTGTTCAGAGCGCTGTTGGAATGTTTGGTTATCCGGAGCACGGCAGTCTGGGAGTGTCAGGGGAGAAGGAGCAGCAGAGCGCTGAATGGAC